>NC_041393.1:576084924-576112011 GCF_002162155.2 Triticum dicoccoides
GGGCGCGCGGCTGCCCCTTAGCCGCCTCTCCTCTTCCACCACTTGGGCCCATGAGGCCCATTAACCTCCGGGGGGGTTCCGGTAACCCCCCGGTACTCCGGTATATATCCGATAACCCCCAGAACCATTCTGGTGTCCAAATATAGTCGTCCAATATATCAATCTTCATGTCTCGACCATTTCAAGACTCCTCGTCATGTCCGTGATCACATCCGGGACTCCAAACTACCTTTGGTACATCAAAACACATAAACTCATAATATAACCATCATCTAACTTTAAGCATGCGGACCCTACGGGTTCGAGAACTATGTAGACGTGACCGAGACACGTCCTCGATCAATAACCAATAGCGGAACCTGGATGCTCATATTGGCTCCTACATATTCTACGAAGATCTTTACCGGTCAAACCGCATAACAACATACGTTGTTCCCTTTGTCATCGGTATGTTACTTGCCCGAGATTCGATCGTCGGTATCTCAATACGTAGTTCAATCTCGTTACCGGCAAGTCTCTTTACTCGTTACGTAATGCATCATCCCGTAACTAACTCATTAGCTACATTGCTTGCAAGGCTTATAATGATGTGCATTACCGAGAGGGCCCAGAGATACCTCTCCGACAATCGGAGTGACAAATCCTAATCTCGAAATACATCAACTCAACAAGTACCTTCGGAGACACCTGTAGAGCACCTTTATAATCACCCAGTTACGTTGTGACGTTTG
This sequence comes from Triticum dicoccoides, assembly GCF_002162155.2. Lineage (NCBI taxonomy): Eukaryota > Viridiplantae > Streptophyta > Magnoliopsida > Poales > Poaceae > Triticum > Triticum dicoccoides. The sequence goes on from NC_041393.1 coordinate 576,085,656, forward strand.
GTAGCACACAAAGTGTTCCTCCACTAAACGGAAGTTACATAATCTCATAGTCATAGGAACATGTATAAGTCATGAAGAAAGCAATAGCAACATACTAAACGATCAAGTGCTAAGCTAACGGAATGGGTCAAGTCAATCACATCATTCTCCTAATGATGTGACCCCGTTAATCAAATGACAACTCATGTATATGGTTAGGAAACTTAACCATCTTTGATTCACGAGCTAGTCAAGTAGAGGCATACTAGTGACACTCTGTTTGTCTATGTATTCACACATGTATTATGTTTCCGGTTAATACAATTCTAGCATGAATAATAAAGATTTATCATGAAATAAGGAAATAAATAATAACTTCATTATTGCCCCTAGGGCATATCTCCTTCAATGCTGTAGGTGCTGCTCTAGGGCAAAGAGTTGATAAGAAATTAAATGTTATCCAGTATGCTAGTAAAACTCTTGATACTGCCTAGAGAAATTATGCTACTACTGAAAAAGAATTCTTAGTAGTTGTATTTGCATGTGATAAGTTCAGACCTTATATTGTTGATTCTAAAGTTACTATTCACACTGACCATGCTGCTATTAAATATCTTATGGAAAAGAAAGATGCTAAGCCTAGACTTATTAGATGGGTTCTCTTGCTCCAAGAATTTGATTTGCATATTATTGATAGAAAGGGAGCTGAGAACCCCGTTACAGACAACTTGTCTAGGTTAGAGAATGTTCTTGATGACCCACTACCTATTGATGATAGCTTTCCTGATGAACAATTAGCAGTCATTAATGCTTCTCGTACTGCTCCATGGTATGCTGATATGCTAATTACATTGTTGCTAAATTTATACCACCAAGTTTCACATACCAGCAAAAGAAAAAGTTCTTTTATGATTTAAGACATTACTTCTGGGATGACCCACACCTTTATAAAGAAGGAGTAGATGGTGTTATTAGACGTTGTGTACCTGAGAGAGCAGTAACAGATCCTACGCAAGGGTCACTCCGAGCCATATGGAGGACACCACGCTGGAGATAGAACTGCACATAAGGTATTGCAATCCGGTTTTTATTGGCCTACTCTCTTCAAAGATGCCCGTAAGTTTGTCTTGTCTTGTGATGAATGTCAAAGAATTGGTAATATTAGTAGACGTCAAGAAATGCCTATGAATTATTCTCTTGTTATTTAACCATTTAATGTTTGGGGCTTTGATTATATGGGACCTTTTCCTACCTCTAATGGATAGACACATATTTTAGTTGTTGTTGATTATGTTACTAAGTGGGTAGAAGCTATTCCAACTAGTAGTGCTGATCATAACACCTCTATTAAAATGCTTAAAGAAGTTATTTTCCCGAGGTTTGGAGTCCCTAGATATCTCATGACTGATGGTGGTTCACATTTTTATTCATGGTGCTTTTCGTAAAATGGTTGCTAAGTATGATGCTAATCATAGAATTGCATCTCCTTATCACCCACAGTCTAGTGGTCATGTAGAATTGAGTAATAGAGAGCTCAAATTAATTTTGCAAAAGACTGTTAATAGATCTAGCAAGAATTGGTCCAAGAAACTTGATGATGCATTATGGGCTTATAGAACTGCATATAAAAATCCTATGGGTATGTCTTTGTATAAAATGGTTTATGGAAAAGCATGTCACTTACCTCTCGAACTTGAACATAAGGCATATTGGGCTATTAAAGAGATCAACTATGATTTCAAACTTGCCGGTGAGAAGAGGTTATTTTAGATTAGCTCACTTGATGAATGGAGAACCCCAAGCATATGAGAATGCCAAGCTGTTCAAAGAAAAAGTTAAAAGATGGCATGACAAAAGAATACAAAAGCGAGATTTTAACGTAGGTGATTATGTGTTGCTATTCAACTCTCGTTTAAGATTTTTTGCAGGAAAACTTCTCTCTAAATGGGAAGGTCCTTACGTTATCGTGGAGGTCTATCATTCCGGTGCCATAAAAATCAACAACTTGGAAGGCACAAAATCGAGGGTGGTGAACGGTCAAAGAATCAAACATTATATCTCAGGTAATCCTATCAATGTTGAAACTAATATATGGAGACCGTAACCCCGGAGGAATACATAAGGGACACCTTTCAGAACGTTTCAGACTCCGAAAAAGAATAGGTATGTGGTACGGTAAGTAAACCTACTACAAAACAGTTCTAATGGCATTTTTTTCTCCGTTTTGGAATATTTAAGAATTTTGGAAAGCAAGAAGTAATCCGGGAATGACACAAGGCCTCCACAAGGGTGGACGGCGCCCCCCCTTACTGGATGCGCCCCCCTGTCTTGTGGGCACCTCGTGTGCCTCCCGGACTCCATTTTCTTGCACGTTACTTCTTTTGGTCACTAAAAATTCATTATATAATCTCCCAAAAGTTTTGACCACCGTATCACGCAAAAATCCTCTATTTTTGTTTCGAGTTGTTTCTGTTACAGATTTAGAGCAAGATGTGTCCTCCCAAGAGTTAGTTGGGGAGAGTCGGGTGTCTCACCCGACGCCAGGTCTAGGAGCAAACAACGATGCTTATCACTTTGGGCCATCAACGGAGGATGAGATGGAGGCCGACTTGAAAAGGATAGATGCCATGGAGGAAGATCAAGAACTTACCTCTCGCTTCCAAGCAGGATTCATGATGGGGGAACTACAAAGCTCGGCTATTCCAAATTCGGTCATCCCTTCCAACGTTAAATTTCTTTCTTATGAAAATATTAAAAAGGAGCTATGCAGCATCCTTGGGTAAAAGGAGCTTTAGCCGTCACGGGCAAGTGCCGCAAGGAAAATATGGACCTCAAGCAACAAGTCAATAAACTCGAGGATGAGAATCATATCCTGAGGGGCATCATCACCAACAAGATCGCAACACCAACTCTGAAGAAGGAGACATAATCACATGGGTATGGCCACTCCCCTTGGAAACTGCCAAGATTGGGGGAGGTGCCCCGGTATCGTATCACCCATTGTTGAGGAAATCGTTAACTAGTAGCTGCTCAGTTGGTTGGTGAGTAGGGGATTAATCGGCTAATCAGCAAGTTAATCGGCCATTTAATCAATTAATTGGATGATTTATCGGTTTATAGGCTACTCGGTGACCCTACGAGTAGGGATTAATCAGCAAGTTAACTGGTTAATCGGATGAATTCTTGAATAGGGGTATCACCATCAGACTCCTATCTTTACCGTTTTACTTAGTTTGATCCTTTTAGCAATATCTTGATCTAGTAGAATAGAGTTTTGGTATGAATTAGTTATGAGTTTTGCTTTGTGATCTCTTTATGTAATCGAGTCCGTGAGCTATATAATAAAGATTAGTGTTGAGTCAAGGGCTTCGGTATCTTGCTATGATCTTGAGAAAATAGAAAGAATAAAAAGAAATAAAAGAGTTCATATTGATCTTATGGATAGTAATGACTTCACATATAAAGAGTATGAGGCTTAAAAGTTGTTGAGAATTGACAAACATAGTTTTGGTCATCGTTGGAATTAATAGGAAGTAATAAAGAAAGAGAGGTTTTCACATATATATACTATCTTGGACATCTTTTATGATTGTGAGCACTCATTAAGTATGACATGCTAAAGAGTTGATGTTGGACAAAGAAGACAACATAATGGGTTATGTTTTCTCACATCTCAGTTAATGTATATTGTCATGGATCATTCCAACATGTTGAGCTTGCCTTTCCCCCTCATGCTAGCCAAATTCCTTGCACCAAGTAGAGATACTACTTGTGCTTCCAAATATCCTTAAACCCAGTTTTGCCATGAGAGTCCACCATACCTACCTATGGATTGCGTAAGATCCTTCAAGTAAGTTGTCATGTTGCAAGCAATAAAAATTGCTCTCTAAATATGTATGACTTATTAGTGCAGAGAAAATAAACTTTATATGATCATGTGATATGGAAGTAATAAAAGCGACAGACTGCATAATAAAGGTTCATATCACAAGTGGCAATATAAAGTGACATTCTTTTGCATTAAAATTTTGTGCATCCAACCCTAAAAGCACATGAAACCTCTGCTTCCCTCTGCGAAGGGCCTATATTTACTTTATGTCTTTACTTTATGCAAGAGTCAAGGTGATCTTCACCTTTCCCTTTTTCATTTTATCCTTTGGCAAGCACCTCGTGTTGGAAAGATCCTGATATATATATATATATCCAATTGGATGTAAGTTAGCATGAACTATTATTGTTGACATCACCCAAAGGTGAATACGTTGGGAGGCAACACTATAAGCCCCTATCTTTCTCAGTGTCCGATTAAAACTTCATAACCATAAGTATTGCGTGAGTGTTAGCAATTGTAGAAGAGTATATGATAGTTGAGTATGTGGACTTGCTGAAAAGCTCTATTCTTGACTCTTTCCGATGTTATGATAAATTGCAATTGCTCCAATGACTGAGATTATAGTTTTTTAGTTCTCAATGAAGTTTATGATCCATACTTGACATTGTGAATAGATTGTTACTTGAGCATAAGAAATCATATGACAATATCTATATATATATTGCTATTATATGAATGATCATGATGCCCTCATGTCCGTATTTTATTTTTATCGACACCTCTCTAAACATGTGGACATATTTCTCGATATCGGCTTCCGCTTGAGGACAAGCGAGGTCTAAGCTTGGGGGAGTTGATACGTCCATTTTGCATCATGCTTTTATATCGATATTTATTGCATTATGGGCTGTTATTACACGTTATATCACAATACTTATGGCTATTCTATCTTATTTTACAAGGTTTATCATGAAGAGGGAGAATGCCAGCAACTGGGATTCTGGCTGGAAAAAGGAGCAAATATTGGAAACCTGTTCCGCACAGCTCCAAAAGTCCTGAAACTCCACGAAAGTCATTTTTGGAATAAATAAGAATTATTGAGCGAAGAAAGTACCAGAGGGGGCCCACACCCTGGCCAGGAGGGTGGGGGCCCCCCCTACTGGGCGCACCCCCTGTCCGCTGGGCCCCCTGGTGGCCCTCCGGTGCCCATCTTCTGCTATATGAAGGCTTTTACCCTGGAAAAAAAATCATAAGCAAGCTTACGGGACGAAACTCCGCCGCCATGAGGCAGAACCTTGGCGGAACCAATCTAGGGCTCCGACGGAGCTGTTCTGCTAGGGAAACTTCCCTCCAGGAGGGGGAAATCATCACCATCGTCATCACCAACGATCCTCTCATCGGGAGGGGGTCAATCTCCATCAACATCTTCACAAGCACCATCTCCTCTCAAAACCCTAGTTCATCTCTTGTATCCAATCTTGTATCAAAACCACAAGTTGGTACCTGTGGGTTGCTAGTAGTTTTGATTACTCCTTGTAGTTGATGCTAATTGGTTTACTTGGTGGAAGATCATATGTTCAAATCCTTAATGCATATTAGTACTCCTCTAATCATGAACATGAATATTCTTTGTGAGTAGTTACGTTTGTTCCTAAGGACATGGGTGAAGTCTTGCTATTAGTAGTCATGTGAATTTGGTATTCATTCGATATTTTGATGAGATGTCTGTTGTCTCTCCTCTAGTGGTGTTATGTGAACGTCGACTACATGACACTTCACCATTATTTGGGCCTAGAGGAAGGCATTGGGAAGTAATAAGTAGATGATGGTTGCTAGAGTGACAGATGCTTAAACCCGAGTTTATGCGTTGCTTCGTAAGGGGCTGATTTGGATCCACTAGTTTCATGCTATGGTTAGGTTTACCTTAATACTTCTTTTGTAGTTGCGGATGCTTGCAATAGGGGTTAATCATAAATGGGATGCTTGTCCAAGAAAGGGCAGTACCCAAGCACCGGTCCACCCACATATCAAATTATCAAAGTACCGAACGCGAATCATATGAGCGTTATGAAAACTAGCTTAACAATAATTCCCATGTGTCCTCGGGAGTGCTTTTCTCATTATAGAAATTGTTCAGGATTGTCCTTTGCTACAAAAAGGATTGGGCCACCTTGCTGCACCTTATTTACTTTCATTGCTTGTTACCCATTACAAATTATCTTATCACAAAACTATCTATTACCTACAATTTCAGAACTTGCATAGAATACCTTACTGAAAACCACTTGTCATTTCCTTCTGCTCCTCGTTGGGTTCGACACTCTTAGTTATCAAAAGGACTAGATAGATCCCTATACTTGTGGGTAATCATCTGGCACTGGCACAGCTGTAGACCTCTGTCCTGTAGGTACTCTGGAGAACACCCGTGTAGTTTCTTTGCCCTTCCTCTCATGTGCTTCTTCCTGGAGTTCTTCAACAGCTGTCTGTATCTCAATCACTTTCAAGTCCATAGCATAGAACTTTGTCTCAATGATCCTCTCCAAGCTCTCCTGGTTCTGAGTCAGGGTGGCCAGTCCGTTCTCAATCCTCAAGGTTGCTTGAATTAGATATCCAAGCTAGTCTTGCTTTGACTTGAGAAAGACTTCTGAAGCTTCTGCAGCACTTGGCATCTTTGCTGCTTTTTTTGCTTTGGCTTTCTCCTTCTTCTCATGAGCTGCAACTAAAGTGGGATCTTTAGCATCCATGACAATTGTGTTGTCCTCAAAGTCAGGCAACAAAGGAAGATGTTCTTTGTCCAATAGATATACTCCTTGCTTCATCTTGGAATTGATTAACTCTTTGATGCGTGGAGCATACCCACATGATCTCTTTTGGTCAGCTGTTGTCCTCTTAATTGTCTCTACAATCAAGCTCATAACCTTGAACTTCTATGGCACAACATCAAATAACTGTAGCAAGTTGATGGAGTGGACTCTGATCATCCTGTGATCTCCAGACTTGGGAAACAAAGTGTGCCTCAATATGGTGCTTATGGTGGCCAAACCAGACAACAAGTTGTAGACTGACCCAAACTTATGTGTCTCCAAGGCCTTGTCTGGAATTTCCTTATACATATTGGTCATGGAGTTATGATCTTTCATCTTCTTAGCATAAACATATATGTCATTCTCTTCTTCTTCAGGTGCATTTATGAGCTTAGCCCATTCTTCAATTGTAAATTGGTGTCTTTGTCCTTCTGTCATCCACACAATCCTTCCATCTGGATAAAAGTGAGCTGTTGAGTAGAATTGCATAATGAGTTCATCTTTCCACTTGGTTAGCTTCTGACCAACAAAGTCATCAACACCATTTGACTTGAAGCTTTCATGCACTCCTAGGAAATGATCAACATTTGCATCAATGTATTTCCAGTCCACCCATCTCATATCACTAATTATGTGTTTCTTGTCCAGCAACACTGTCTCATAAAAATCTTGTTGCTCTTTGGTGTGCAATCTGTAGTCCACTGCAGTCCTCCTCCTCACAGCATATGGATCTGCTTGTCTACATTTTTGAGACCCGCATCCTTTCTTTCCTTCATGTTTCCAGCAACTGGGTGACTGTCATTATGGTCTGGAATCTTGGGTTTGAGGTTCCTAAGCACTGGGGCTTCAACATCATTTGCAGCTTCAGGCACTGGGGCCTTGTTCTTCTCTGTTGTAGGTATGTTCCTGGTGCTTCTCTTTGGAGCTTGTGCTGGAGCTTTGGGAGTTGTCTTGGGCTTTGAAGGAGCTACCCCAGACTTGATGGCATCCCCCATCAGCTTCTGTGACTTAGCAGGAGGTGCTTGAGAAGCAACCTCTTCTTCCTCTTCCTCCTTGACGGTGTCCTAGACTAGGGGGTACTCACCACGTCGTCTCCCGATCAGTTGGATTGGGCCGAGGACCCCCATGGCCATATACTCATGGGCCAGTTCGGACAACCCCTGCCGCATACAAGGAAGACTCCACAAGACTTGACGCCCAAGACAAGGACTCTCCTAAACCCTAGGCCTCCGATGTCTTATATAAACCGAGGCCAGGCTAGTTAATAGACAATCTCATATTCATTACTACAATCTCGTGGTAGACACATGTACTCTGTACTACACCCATACGAATACAATCAAAAGTAGCATGTAGGGTATTATCTCATCAAGAGAGCCGAAGCTGGGTAAAACCCCGTGTCCATGTTACCATCTCTCCAAGACGCCTAGCTTAGGACCCCTACTACGAGATACACTGGATATTGAACCGACATTGGTGCTTTCATTGAGAGCCTGCTGGGTGTCGCCGCATTTTGATGGATCTTCAGCAGATGCCAAATCAGGTGTTCTAGTTTCTGTTTATTCCGTTTTACACAGATCAATTCTTTTGCAAAAATAACGTTGCCATTCTGTGCTATTTTTTCTGCAGATCGAATTTACCTCCGCATGTACAAGCTATCTAGGCCAAAAGCCTTCGAAGATACACCAACGCCACATGGCGATGAGCGCCTAGAGCAGCGGCGGCGGGAGGTGTGGCGGCCGAACCCTGCACTAGCACGGGGAAGTTTGGGAGCACTAGGGATGCATCGCCCCTGGCTGCCTGATGTCCCGATCGGGAGCAGGCCCGCACGCTGGCTGGACAGCAAAATATGGGACCTCCCTAAAAAAAGCTACCCGCGCAGAGTACTGCCGACCCCATGCAGAACAGGGCGTAGAGGCCAACAAGAATCCAGATCGCTGGAAGTACAGGGTGATCCGATCCCTGTTTCTCTTTCCTTCATTATTTAATCCTTAGTTAATTACAAGGCAATCTGTGCTTTTCACCAACGATCTTCTTTTTATGCACTTCCCGCGTGCAAGTACCCCTCGTAGTATTAGGACTGTTTGTGTCCAGGTAAAAGGAGCAACGCATGTTTTTCTTGGTATTACCGTAGCAATAACTTCGAGATAAGGATCTGAAACACACAACAGGGAGATTCCTTTCTCTTTGCTTTATTTAATTATATGTGGAGACACAAAGTGCTACCCTAGTAGTACTAATTAAAGCACTCTTTGAGAGTTCGGCTATTCATCTGTAGTCAGACAAACTTTATGTCAGCTTTTGCACTATCTGTCTTTAGTTTGGCTAGTCTCATATTACTACCATGCTACCTCTTTGCACTATTTTTAATACCTTTTCTTCTCTCTTGAGAATTATTACTTCGGCCAGTGTTATCTTTTTTACAAAGGTAATTTATGGCCCCAATGATTACGCTTGGGGAGTTCATGGTTCATTGCTATGTCGTATTGGCATTGTCGTTCCACACGCCCTGAGTCGATGCTGTCGGTGTCAAAACCGGTGGATCTCGGGTAGGGGACCCGATCTGTGCGTCTAAGGCTGATGGTAACAGGAGGCAAGGGACACAATGTTTACCTAGGTTCGGGCCCTCTCGATGGAGGTAAAACCCTACTTCCTGCTTGATTGATATTGATGATATGAGTAGTACAAGAGTTGATCTACCACGAGATCATAGAGGCTAAACCCTAGAAGCTAGCCTATGATGATTATGATTCTGCCTCTAAGGACTAAACTCGCCGATTTATATAGACATCGAAGAGGGCTAGGGTTTACATGGAGTCGGTTACAAAGAAGGAAATATAATATCCGGATCACCAAGCTTGTCTTCCACGCAAAGGAGAGTCCCATCCAGACACGGTACGGAGGCTTGAGTCTTGTATCTTCACGCTCCAATAGTCCAGACAAAGTATGTAGTCCGGCTGTCCGGATACCCCCTAATCCAGCACTCCCTCAGTAGCCCCTGAACCAGGATTCAATGACGATGTGTCCGGTGCGCAGTTTGTTCTTCGGCATTGCAAGGTGGGTTCCATCTCCGAATACTCCAAAGTAATTATCGAACACTTAGACCGTGTCCGGATCTGCAAGATGATCTTCATATACCACCGTAGAGAGATATTTCACAAATGTAATCTGCTGACAACTTCAGACAACGTGACATGACACTATGGTCGGGTCATTATTCGAACCGTTTTCCCACAACCAGCCATAGCGCATATTGCGAGGCGGTTTCCTTGACACGTCTTGTCAAAGCAGAGATCATGTCCCCTTATCACGGGATTCCAATCAATACGGGTATGGGTAATCCAACCGCGCCATCAATCGTGGCGCTTGGGAAATAAGCGTCCTTCAACGGGTAAGTGGGGAGGCGCACTGCTTTCGTCGCCTCTATAAAGGGATAAGTATTCCCCATTTTCACCCACGCCTTCTTACTCCTCTGCTTATCCATTCTCACACCCTCGAGCTCCAGCACCCTAGTTCACGCTTTCTCCGCACAGCCAAACATGTCCGGAGCAGGAGGTAAATGGGTGGCCTCCACCATGAAGTAGGAGCATATTGCGAAGCTCCGGGTGGCCGGATACTTGGCCGCAGACATCGCACACCGGCTACCGGACGAAGGGCAGATCATTCCAACTCCGGAACCCCACGAGAGGGTCGTGTTTCTCGCCCACTTCATCCGTGGACTGGGATTTCCACTTCATCCCTTCGTCCACAGGCTCATGTTCTACTACGGGCTAGATTTCCATGATCTATCCCCAAATTTCGTCCTCGACATCTCAGCGTTTATCGTCGTGTGCGAGGCCTTCCTCCGCATCAAGCCTCACTTTGGCTTGTGGCTACGAATCTTCTACGTGAAGCCGAAGATCGTGAGCGGCCAGCAAGAGGAGTGTGGAGGTGCCATGGTGGGCAAGATGCCCAATGTCATCTGGCTTGACGGCTCCTTCGCGGAGACCGTGAAAGGGTGGCAATCGGGGTGGTTCTACATCACCGAGCTGCACGACACCAACTGGGCGGCGGCCCCCGAATTTCGATCTGGAATCCCCATGCGGCTCACCTCCTGGGAAAAGAAGGGCCTGGCCTGGGGCGAGCCTGTGGAGCTGACCGGACTTCAAAACTGCATCAAAAATATGAAGGACAAGAAAATCAAGCTTGTCAACATGGTCCAAGTCATGCTTGTCCGCCGGGTTCTTCCGTGCCAAAGGCGGACATTTAACCTGTGGGAGTTCGTCCTGGCCGAACACCAGACGCTTCAAAAGCTCTACGGCATGACACACAAGGGCGCATGGAAGGCGCTATTCAAGGCCTCCGAAATACCTCCTCCCACATCCAAGGACCGTGGACTTCACGCCACGCGGCTCCCCCATATGGTGAGTTTTCTGACTACCACCGGATGCAGTTTTTCCCAATGTACTCATGGGGAATCTTCAGTCATTGTGTGTATTTGATCAGGAGTATGTGGAGACGGCGGGGCGGATTGACTGTCCGACTCCACTACCAGAAGGTCCAGTAGATGCTCTCCTGACGGAGATGCTAGTCCCGGCGCCCTACAAGGCGTCGGAAAAGAACGCCGAAAAGAAGGCCCCGGGGACCAGGAAGGGTCTCCGGTGAAAGGTCGTACCGGACGCTTCGTCCGAAGACGACGAGGCACACTCCTCCCCTGAAGGAGAGGAGGAAGAGGAAAGGGCCGCCCCATCTGGAGAGGATGAGGGGCCTGAGAAGGCGGCCCAAGGGACCAGGAAAGGTCCCCGGCGTAAGGCCGTCATACCCTCGTCGTCTGAAGACGACGAGGCAGATTCCTCCCGCGGAGGCAGGGGGAAACACGAGGAACCTCTGCCTCCCTGCACTGGGGAGGAGAAGAAGAGGAAAGCTGCCCCGGAGGGGGAGGCTAGGATGCCCAATAAGGGAAAGGCGTCCCTTCCGGATTATTCCACCGCGGCCGCCTATAGCGAGGAGGAGTGGCTGCCCAGGGGGAAGCGCCTAGTAAGATCATGAGTACCCGCACTCCGTTGTACTTTAGTACGATTTTTCTTTATAGTCTGTTATAACGCTGAACTCATATGCAGTCCGGCCAGGTTCCACCCCGAGGTATCCTCTTCGGATGGGTCCTTGAGTGATTCAGCGATGAACTCGCTCCCGACGGCCACTACTCTTCGGCTTGCAGATGACACGGAGGTGTTGTCCCAAAGGCTCCCAGAACGGGGGAGGTGACTCTGGAGACGCTCCACGGTGAGATTCCAGACGCCGGGCACACGGGGTATAAGATCCCCGCGGATTGTGCCGACGAGTGCCGCAGCAAGCCGGGCTCTCAGCCGGATACCATGCCGGAACCTCCAATGGTTCCGGATTCGGGCAGGCAGCCCCTCGCTAGGCAGGGCGAGCCATCCGTGCCGATGACTTCCGTTACGCTAGAGGCGTCGGACAGTCTGCTGGAAGCACTTCACGACGCTTCCATGGATGGAGAGCACCGTACTCTTATGAGTGCGATGATTCAGAAGGTTCTGTCCGCCAAGAGCGGACTAACTGAAGCCTACACCAGCCTCCTGACAGGTTTTGAGGTAAGTAATAAAAATGTGTGAAATTGTCACCCGATAGGTAGTAGCCCCTGATACTCTGTTTGGTGTTCGGAACGAAAAGCCAAATAGAGGGTCAATTATAATCCACAGGAATCTAATAGTAGGTATGCGTGTGAATAAGCAGGCAGTGCTGCTTGCCGCTGCTGCCCGCACGGCCGAGGTCGCCGGACTCAAACGGGACCTGGAGCAGGCGCAGGGAGAGCTCGGCCTCACGAAGAGGCAGCTCGAAGAGAACAAAGGTTTGTGATACCTCGTTCGAATATCATAAAGAATAGTCAAAATTGGTGATTCTGACGACAAAGCGTCGTGACTTTGAAATAGGGGCCACAACCGAAGTGGCATCCTTGAAGAAAGCGTTGTTCGAGGCCGAAGACAAGGTGGCCCTAGAGCGCATCGAGAACGAAAAGCAGAATGCAAGGGTGGGCGAGGTACAGCAAGAGCTCCAGGAGCTCGGCAAGAAGTTCGAGTCCTTGCAGCGTGACCTCAAGCCGAAGGAGTCTGAGCTTGCGAAGGCCCTTGCGAGTGTGAAGGACGCCAAGGCCGAAGACGAAAAGGCCTAGCAGGAAATCCAGGTGGCCAAGAAGATAGCGGCGGGTAAGACATTCTTTATGCAAAGCAAGCATGTGGAGAAGGCGTTTCTTTTACTTACCCGAATTTGGAGCTCTCCAGGGGCATTCGCAGATCTGCCACGCAGCATATTAGATGCTGCTGAGTTCTACTGTGCCGAGGAGGGGAGCTCAACGGAGAAGCTGTTCTGGTCCCAGTTGAAGGAAATATGCCCTAGAGGCAATAATAAAGTTATTATTTATTTCCTCATATGATGATAAATGTTTATTATTCATGCTATAACTGTATTAACCAGAAACATGATACATGTGTGAATACATAGACAAACTTAATGTCACTAGTATGCCTCTACTTGACTAGCTCATTAATCAAAGATGGTTATGTTTCCTAACCATAGACATGTGTTGTCATTTGATTAACGGGATCACATCATTAGGAGAATGATGTGATTGACTTGACCCATTCCGTTAGCTTAGCACTTGATCGTTTAGTATGTTGCTATTGCTTTCTAAATGACTTATACAAGTTCCTATAACTATGTGATTATGCAACTCCCGTTTACCAGAGGAACACTTTGTGTGCTACCAAACGTCACAACGTAACTGGGTGATTATAAAGGAGCTCTACAGGTGTCACCAAAGGTACATGTTGAATTGGCGTATTTCGAGATTAGGTTTTGTCACTCCAATTGTCGGAGAGGTATCTCTGGGCCCTCTTGGTAATGCACATCACTATAAGCCTTGCAAGCAATGTAGCTAATGAGTTAGTTACGGAATGATGCATTACGTAACGAGTAAAGAGACTTGCCGGTAACGAGATTGAACTAGGTATTGAGATACCGACGATCGAATCTCGGGCAAGTAACATACCGATGACAAAGGGAACAACGTATGTTGTTATGGGGTTTGACCGATAAATATCTTCGTAGAATATGTAGGAGCCAATATGAGCATCCAGGTTCTGCTATTCGTTATTGACCGGAAACAGTTCTAGGTCATGTCTACATAGTTCTCGAACCCGTAGGGTCCGCACGCTTAAGGTTTCGATGACAGTTATATTATGAGTTTATGAGTTTTGATGTACCGAAGTTTGTTCGGAGTCCCGAATGAGATTACAGACATGACGAGGAGTCACAAAATGGCCGAGACATGAATATTGATATATTGCAAGCCTATATTTGGATGTCGGAAGTGTTCCGGGTGAAATCGGGATTCTACCAGAGTACCGGGAGGTTATCGGAACCCCCCGGGAGCTTAATGGGCCTATATGGGCCTTAGTGGAAATAGAGGGCAGAAACGGGGTGTGGGGCGCGCCCCCCAAGGCCCAAACCGAATTGGTTTAGGGCAAGGGGGGCCGGCCCCCCTCTTTCCTTCTCCTCCTCTCCCTTTCCTTCCCCTCTCCTAGTCCAACAAGGAAGGAGGGAGTCCTACTCCCGGTGGGAGTAGGACTCCCCATGGCGCGCCCCCTCCTAGGCCGGCCGCCCCCTCCCCCCTTGCTCCTTTATATACGGGGGTAGGGGGGCACCTCTATGACACAACAATTGATGTCACATCCCTAGCTGCTGGTAGTGCTCTAGGCTAGCTTCATGTGTGCATCATGTCTATATTTTCGAAACTTGAACTGAGGAATTTTGGAAGCCTCAAAAACTTAAATAAAAGAGGGGCAAAAACCCTAGAAATCTCATTCATTGCTCCAAAAATGCCCCTTTTAAATGTTTGATAATTTTGGTAAGGGTTCTGGTCCCAACCAAAATATTGAACATTTTTAAGGAATTATTTTTGGGACTTTGGATTTAATTCATTAGCTATTTGAATTTGAATTATATTCATATAATTAGAATATAATTTCAAATACCCCCTGAAATATTTTATAAGCTTTTGGAAAAGTCCATCTAGCAATATAAAATATTCAGAGGAGTTTTTGGCATTGTTTGAATTATTTTAAATTCAAAACAGTGGCAAAATAAATTAAATAAAATAAAACAAAACAAAACAGAAATAAAAGACAGAGGAGAGAAACCTTACCTGGACTTACCTCTGCAGCCCACCAGGCCCACCTGGCCAGCCCAGCCCATCTCCACCCCCCCTGTCGTCTTCCTCCCTGCCAGGAGGACAGACACCGCGACACCGCCGCGCGCGCCACCTCCTGCTTCCCTGGCCACCTCCTGCTTCCTCCCCGAGCCCTCTAGCGACGCCACGGAGTCGTCCCCGACCGCTATCCCTCCCTCTGCTCGCTCTGGCTCTCTCCCTCTCCCGATTTGGAGCACCACCAAGAGCCACCGGAGGGCGCCGCCGTCGCATCCATAGCCACCGGCCACCCCTCGCCCTTCCGATGAGCTCAAGAGCTCCGTTCCGACCCCATGGAGCTGCACACCGACGCACGCGACCAGAGGAGGCCCCAGTCGACCGGAGCATCGTCGTCTTCATCCCCGGTGCCCGGAGATCGCCGTCGTCAATTCGCCGTTGCAGAGGCTTCCCCGAGCCCACCGAGCTTCTCTCCCGACCCCTTGTGAGCTCCTACGCCTTTCCCCTCTCTCCCCGAAGTCTAACTCGCCCTCTAGCACTAGCGCTGCCGCGCCCGAGAGCTTGCTGCCGCCGTCCATGGCGCCGCCACGGCCACAGCTGCTGCCACTCGCGTCCGAGCATTGCCGCGTGCTCAGCACGCTCCCAGGAGCCGGGCGCGCCCACCTGTTCGACCTACCGTTCCCCCTAGCGCCAACCCGCATCAACCCCGAGCTCCGGCCGCCGCCGCGAGCTCGATTCCGGCGAGCCCGTTCGACCCCAGCCCCTCCCGTTTGCCTAGATGGATGCGGCTGAGCGCCAGCTATGCGTAGATGATCGCTGCCGCTGTTTTGGTCGCCGGAGGACATTTCCCGAGCCCCTCCGCCGCGTCTGGACTCGCCGGCGGTTAAACGCCGGCGACCGTTGACCCTTGACCGGCGTGGGTTGACCCCACTGCCCGATTTGACCCTCCCCTCTCTCTGACTGACGTGTGGGCCCAGCCCCCTGTTTAATTAGTACCAGGTTAAGTTAGTGTTAACTAACTTAGTTAAGTAGATAGGACACTGACATGCGGGCCCAGGCTCTAATTAAACTTAGGTTAGTTAACTGTGTCACTGACGTGTGGTCCCCACACGTCAGGTTTGACCGGACCAGCCCCTGTTGACCTGTGACGTCAAGGTGATGTCATGCTGACGCAATATTCATTTTCTGGAATTTAGTTTATTTTATTATATTCAGGAAATTCCAGAAAATAGCTAAAACTTCTAAAAATCATAGAAATTCAACCGTAACTCCAAATTAAATAATTTATATATGAAAAATTATCAGAAAAATTCAAGGAACCCTTATGTACCATTTTCATGCATGTTAGAACAACTTATAGCTGCTGTTTAGCACAAATCAATTAAAGGGCATTTGAATAATCACATATGGAGTTTGAATTTGAATCTTGTATTCAAACCAACTTCATTTAATCTATTGCTAGTTGCATTAGCTCATAACACATTCATTTTGCCATGTCATGAGCATGCATCATATTGTGCATTGCATTGATTGTATTTCTTCCTTGTTGCCGGTATCTGTTCCCTTCCGGTAGACGATGTTCCGACGTTGTGATCGTTGACACTGATGAAGACTCAATGTTATCTTCAGAAGTGCCAGGCAAGCAAAACCCCCTTGTTCATTCCGATACAATCCTACTCTCTCGCTCCTGCTCTCTTTTAATGCATTAGGATAACACCGATCCATCTGTTACTTGCTACGGTAGATGAACCCCTTTATCCTTTGCATGACCTGTCATTGCCACAGTAAATAGATGAAACCCACTAGCATGAGTAGGAGTTGTTTGAGCCCTGTTGTGCCTACTCATTCATGTTTGTTTGTCATGCCTGCTACTGCTTAGAGTTGAGTCAGGTCTGATTCATCGGGGATGAATCAGAGGTGTGTGAACATGTCCTACTGTGTGTGAGCTAAGTGTGTGAACACGATTTGGTAAAGGTAGCGGTGAGAGGCCATGTAGGAGTACATGGTGGGTTGTCTCATTGCAGCCGTCCTCAGGAACTGAGTTCTGTGTTTGTGATCCATGATTCAGCTACTACCATACATTGGGCCCTGAAATATGACCCCGCTCGACTTCTTATTCACCCTCGTCCTCTGTCCAGGAGTTGCAAGTAGTTTCTGGTGTTTGTAGTATGCTGGAGGCCGTGGACAGCGCTGACCGTAGGGGTGGGCTGTGATGCGGTAGGCACGTGGCCGGGTATATATCGGGCGCCCGTTTGGTGTCACGGAACCCTGTTCACATCGTTTGGGGCTGTGAGCGAAACTCCGGCCGGATCTCCTCATGGATGGAACCCGAATAGGCGATAAACCTGGACTAGAGACTTGAGTGTTTAGGTAGGTCGTGGTCTACACCCACGTCGGCTTTCGCTTGAAGTCTGCCGAGCACCTGTCGTGTGCAGACGCTAAGTGGTGGAAACATGTATGAAGAAGTACACCCCTGCAGGGTTAACATCATCTATTCGAATAGCCGTGTCCGCGGAAAAGGACTTCTGGGTTGCTTATATCAGTTCATAGACAAGTGAAAGTGGATACTTTAAAATGCGCAAGATAAGCGTGAGTGCTATGGATGGCGTTCTCGTAGGGAGACGGGAGCGGATCCATAGTGGTGTATTGATATGGTGAATATGTGGACTCGTGTGCGCCACCTCAAAAGAGTTACATTGCAGTCGTAGTTCAGGATAGCCACCGAGTCAAAGCTGGCTTGCTGCAGTTAAACCCCACCATCCCCTTTGTTGATAATGATGCATATGTAGTTAGTTCTGATGTAAGTCTTGCTGGGTACATTTGTACTCACGTTTGCCTATTTTATGTTTTTGCAGAGAGACTTCGGTCTCACTAGTAGTTCCACGTGGACTCCGACGTTTAGCTTGTTACCTCAGCTACGATCTTGTGCCCTCGGCAGGATCTGGTAGATAGTTAGGCTTCTCAGCCTTTTTCATTTATAGATGTCTGTACTTAGACATGTTAAGCTTCCGCATGTGCTTTGACTTGTATGCTCTGATTGTTGGGTCATGAGACCCATGTTTGTAATATCTCGCTCCTCGGAGCCTATTGAATAAATTACTTGTGTCGTAGAGTCATGTTGTGATGCCATGTTGTATTTGCACATATCGAGCATATGTGTGTATGTTATTGAAATGCTTGGTATGTGTGGGATCTGGCTATCTAGTTGTTTATCCTTAGTAGCCTCTCTTACCGGGAAATGTCTCCTAGTGTTTCCACTGAGCCATGGTAGCTTGCTACTGCTCCGGAACACTTAGGCTGGCCGGCATGTGTCCTTCTTCGTTCCTGTGTCTGTCCCTTTGGGGAAATGTCACGCGATGAATACCGGAGTCCTGTTAGCCCGCTACAGCCCGGTTCACCAGAGTCCTGCTAGCCCAGTGCTACAGCCTGGGTTCACTCGCTGATGACCGACACGTTCGATGCTGGGTCATGGATGCCTGTCCCTGTAAGTTTGTGCCACTTTGGGTTTGCGACTAGCCATGTCAGCCCGGGATCCTTATCATATGGATGCTAGCGACACTGTCATATACGTGTGCCAAAAGGCGCAAACGGTCCCGGGCAAAGGTAAGGCGACACCCGTGGGAATACCGTGCGTGAGGCCGCAAAGTGATATGAGGTGTTACATGCTAGATCAATGTGGCATTGAGTCGGGGTCCTGACAGCGTTGGTATCAGAGCTTGACTGCCTGTAGGATTACCAAGCCAAACTGGTCGATGTTGAGTCTAGAAATTCTTTAGTTATATGTAGGGGAATTGATTGTGGGATGGAACGTAAGGCTCTTTTTACTCCTTATACCTCATGGCCTTCTGATCTGAGTCATCATCTTCTCTTCTACGGGGATTAAGAACTAGGCTATCTCTTCTTTCTATTAGGATCACGTGTTACTAATCAGTGGACTTATAAGATTGTTGGATTTAAGTCTCAGTTCAGTTCCTACTACTTCCGCATGTTAATTGTTGATCTCGAAACCTTGATATTGTGCTTCTGAGTGGTTATGCCACCATTTTTGTGAATGTCTCAAATCTTTTCTGAGCATTTACAGCCGTTATGCTGTCCGAGTCATCCCAGGTTTCTAAGTAGTCTGATGCATTTGCAAATCCTTTCTTCCCGTTTCAATGTTCCCATGGGCCAGATTAACCACACTAATCAGTGAGTTGAGGTACTCCGTTACCTTGACATATATGTTGGAGATATTATTATGACCCTAGGTGTCTTAGGGGATCATCTAGTAATTTAGCCATGATTTGTGTTCCCAGTGTGATGATTCTGGCCATCATTCTCGAAAGCATCCCGTGATGCTACTTAGTAATAGGTATTCTGTTCCTGGGTTCTTGAAACCGAGATTCACTCTACCTACTTCATGTTGATAGTAATTGCTAGTGCCTTTAGGATATTAGTAACCTTTGCGATAGTCCTTGAAGTCCGTGGTATCTTCTTCTTCCAAATACCATGAACTACTTATGGCAGAAGTTCCTCGTTGAACTGAAATATCACAACAGGATTATTCTTGATGAGTTCTCCATTATATATTGTGGCTCTGCCAGTTCTACCTTTCTGCATGGGTTATCCGGAAGAAATATGTTGAACTTCGTTCGACATGCTAATCCATGCATCCACAACTCAGAAAATCATATGTTCTTTTGAGTTGTCCCATCTTAGTTGTTTCCGACCCTCGCCTATCAATTGATAGTCAAGAGTATGCGTGCATTCGTTCCTCGATGCCTATTACCCTTGTGGTCCGCCAAGCCATTCTATTTCAGAATGAATAAGAGAAACAAACTCCAGAATCTCATCCATATCTAGGATTGGGTCAAAGCAATTGTATTCCGCAGATCAAAATGCCAATCCAGCTTCTGGTCTGTTCTACCTTGAAGTATTACCATCTTTATATCAGGAATATCATGGGAATTGCACACCATCTTATGAATTCTTGACGCAGTAATACTTCTGATCATCATTGATAATTTCTTGGTTTCCGTGTTATTGTAACCGGAATGCCGACAAATGAATCATGGCGTGTGAAATCAATACTGCTAGCAACTCCATTGCTTGGTAGTTAAATGGACGATAACCTCATTCTTAGCGTGTTGATTATTGAATCGTCACCCTAAGGTTGATTGTGCTACCTAGTCCTTATTTCTGGTGCACTCTCCGATCAGTGAGTTAGGATAGTGCCAATCCTTGCTTATTTGATCATATCGTCTTGCCCTGAAAAGTAAGATTGTTCTCGAGCTTAGTAACATATCGGTGGTTCGTGATTTTCCAAATATCTTCTCGGAAGTATCACCAGGTCGTCACCTGACCGTTATGTTGAGCCCGTGATCAAGTTGGTTTCTTAAGAACCACCTTCTTTCCAAGAATCGGTGTTAGATATCCCTGAGCTAGTTGGTTAAGCTGGACAACAACTTGGAGAGTTGGAAGATAAAAGCTTGTCTGACTTAGTTCGTTCCAAAGGGATATTCTTGTGTAGTGTGTGTTGAAGAAAGATGATATCTTCATCGATTGGTCCCTGTGATCAGTTGTTGGACCTATTGTCTTATCAATCCTTTGATTTGAGTGTTGGCCATCGTCAAATCAAATCAGTACCAACGATGCTCGTAATGTTGTCTTATTCGTGGTTGATCCCTCGAGCATACACCATTACATCTTTGGTCTGACCAATGCTATCACCGTGTTCACTTAACTATGGAATTCCTTTTAAAAGGAAACCCGGATGAATTGTTGTTGAGCCCATTGACAACATCCTTATCTCCTCCATGATTTTGTTGAGCATTAAGCTAGTGTTGGAAATTTTTGAAAGCATTTGTTCATGCTAGCTCATGAAGCATATGTTTGGGATGAAGGTAGTGACTTCCTTTAATTCATGTGCATCTGATGCAAGTTGCCGCCGTGGATTCGAGAAAGTCAATGTTGCTTTCTTTGGAATCATTCCAAATCAGTCATACACACGTGCGAAGAATGTTGTGGTTTGAAGACTTGCAACCTTCAATCTATATGTATCCCTAGCACACCAAGCCATTGGTTGATTTGTTCAAGGAGAAGGAGTTCCTTCATAAGAGCTAATCCGGACTTCTGGGTTTCGCTTGAAGTCTGCCGAGCACATGTCGTGTGCAGACGCTAAGTGGTGGAAACATGTATGAAGAAGTACACCCCTGCAGGGTTAACATCATCTATTCGAATAGCCGTGTCCGCGGAAAAGGACTTCTGGGTTGCTTATATCAGATCATAGACAAGTGAAAGTGGATACTCTAAAATACGCAAGATAAGCGTGAGTGCTATGGATGGCGTTCTCGTAGGGAGACGGGAGCGGATCCATAGTGGTGTATTGATATGGTGAATATGTGGACTCGTGTGCGCCACCTCAAAAGAGTTACTTGCAGTCGTAGTTCAGGATAGCCACCGAGTCAAAGCTGGCTTGCTGCAGTTAAACCCCACCATCCCTTTGTTGATAATGATGCATATGTAGTTAGCTCTGATGTAAGTCTTGCTGGGTACATTTGTACTCACGTTTGCCTATTTTATGTTTTTGCAGAGAGACTTCAGTCTCACTAGTAGTTCCACGTGAACTTCGACGTTTAGCTTGATACCTCAGCTACGATCTTGTGCCCTCGGCAGGATCTGGTACATAGACAGGCTTCTCAGCCTTTTTCATTTATAGATGTCTGTACTCAGACATGATAGCTTCCGCTTGTGCTTTGATTTGTATGCTCTGATTGTTGGGTCATGAGACCCCTGTTTGTAATATCTCGCTCCTCGGAGCCTAATGAATAAATACTTGAGTCGTAGAGTCATGTTGTGATGCCATGTTGTATTTGCACATATCGAGCATATTGTGTGTATGTTATTGAAATGCTTGATATGTGTGGGATCTGGCTATCTAGTTGTTTATCCTTAGTAGCCTCTCTTACCGGGAAATGTCTCCTAGTGTTTCCACTGAGCCATGGTAGCTTGCTACTGCTCCGGAACACTTAGGCTGGCCGGCATGTGTCCTTCTTCGTTCCTGTGTCTGTCCCTTCGGGGAAATGTCACGCGATGAATACCGGAGTCCTGTTAGCCCGCTACATCCCGGTTCACCGGAGTCCTGCTAGCCCAGTGCTACAGCCTGGATTCACTCGCTGATGACCGACACGTTCGATGCTGGGTCATGGATGCCTGTCCCTGTAAGTCTGTGTCACTTTGGGTTTACGACTAGCCATGTCAGCCCGGGCTCCTTATCATATGGATGCTAGCGACACTGTCATATACGTGTGCCAAAAGGCGCAAACGGTCCCGGGCAAAGGTAAGGCGACACCCGTGGGAATACCGTGCGTGAGGCCGCAAAGTGATATGAGGTGTTACCGGCTAGATCAATGTGACATCGAGTCAGGGTCCTGACAGCGTTGGTATCAGAGCTTGACTGCCTGTAGGATTACCAAGCCAAACTGGTCGAAGTCGAGTCTAGAAATTCTTTAGTTATATAAGGGAATTGATTGTGGGATGGAACGTAAGGCTCTTTTTACTCCTTATACCTCATGCCCTTCTGATCTGAGTCATCTTATCTTTCCTACGGGGTTAAGGAACTAGGTCTTCTCATCTATCTATCAGGATCACGTGTTACTAATCCGTAGACTTATAAGATTGTTGGATTTAAGCTTGAGTTCAGTTTCTACTACTTCCGTATGTTAATTGTTGATCTCGAAACCTTGATATCGTGCTTCTGAGTGGTTATGCCACCATTTTGTGAATGTCTCAAATCTTTTCTGAGCATTTACAGCCGTTATGCTGTCCGAGTCATCCCAGGTTTCTAAGTAGTCTGATGCATTTGCAAATCCTTTCTTCCCGGTTCAATGTTCCCATGGGCCAGATTAACCACACTAATTAGTGAGTTGAGGTACCCCGTTACCTTGACATATATGTTGGAGATATTATTATGACCCTAGGTGTCTTAGGGGATCATCTAGTAATTTAGCCATGATTTGTGTTCCCAGTGTGATGATTCTGGCCATCATTCTCGAAAGCATCCCGTGATGCTACTTAGTAATAGGTATTCTGTTCCTGGGTTCTTGAACCCGAGATTCACTCTACCTACTTCATGTTGATAGTAATTGCTAGTGCCTTTAGGATATTAGTAACCTTTGCGATAGTCCTTGAAGTCCGTGGTATCTTCTTCTTCCAAATACCATGAACTACTTATGGCAGAAGTTCCTCGTTGAACTGAAATATCACAACAGGATTATTCTTGATGAGTTCTCCATTATATATTGTGGCTCTGCCAGTTCTACCTTTCTGCATGGGTTATCCGGAAGAAATATGTTAAACTTCGTTCGACATGCTAATCCATGCATCCACAACTCAGAAAATCATATGTTCTTTTGAGTTGTCCCATCTTAGTTGTTTCCGACCCTCGCCTATCAATTGATAGTCAAGAGTATGCGTGCATTCGTTCGTCGATGCCTATTACCCTTGTGGTCCGCCAAGCCATTCTATTTCAGAATGAATAGGAGAAACAAACTCCAGAATCTCATCCATATCTAGGATTGGGTCAAAGCAATTGTATTCCGCAGATCAAAATGCCAATCCAGCTTCTGGTCTGTTCTACCTTGAAGTATTACCATCTTTATATCAGGAATATCATGGGAATTGCACACCATCTTATGAATTCTTGACGCAGCAATACTTCTAATCATCATTGATAATTTCTCGGTTTCCGTGTTATTGTAACCGGAATGCCGACAAATGAATCATGGCGTGTGAAATCAATACTGCTAGCAACTCCATTGCTTGGTAGTTAAATGGACGATAACCTCATTCTTAGCGTGTTGATTATTGAATCGTCACCCTAAGGTTGATTGTGCTACCTAGTCCTTATTTCTGGTGCACTCTCCGATCAGTGAGTTAGGATAGTGCCAATCCTTGCTTATTTGATCATATCGTCTTGCCCTGAAAAGTAAGATTGTTCTCGAGCTTAGTAACATACCGGTGGTTCATGATATTCCAAATTTCTTCTCGGAAGTATCACCCGGTTGTCGCCTGACCGCTATGTTGATCTCGTGATCAAGTTGGGTTCTTGTGAACCACCTTCTCTCCAAAAATCGGTGTTAGATATCCCTGAGCTAGTTAGTTAAGCTAGACAACAACTTGGAGAGTTGGAAGATAAAAGCTTGCCTGACTTAGTTCGTTCCAAAGGGATATTCTTGTGTAGGGTGTGCTGAAGAAAGATGATATCTTCATCGATTGGTCCTTGTGATCAGTTGCTGGAACTATTGTCTTATCAATCCTTGATTTGAGTGTGGGCTATCGTCAAATCAAATCAGTACCAACGATGTTCGTAATGTTGTCTTACTCGTGGTTGATCCCTCGAGCATACACCATTACATCTTTGGTCTGACCAATGCTATCACCGTGTTCACTTAACTATGGAATTCCTTTTAAAAGGAAACCTAGATGAATTGTTGTTGAGCCCATTGGCAACATCCTTATCTCCTCCATGATGTTGTTGAACATTAAGCTAGTGTTGGAAACTTTTGAAAGCATTTTCTTCATGCTAGCTCATGAAGTATTGTTTGATGGAAGGAGTGACTTCCTCTTATACACGTGCATTTGGTGAAAGTTGCCGCCGTGAATTTGAGAAAGATTGTTTTGTTTCCTTTGGAATCATCCCAAATCAGTCATGCACACGTGCGAAGTATTCTGTAGTCTGGAGACTTGCAACCTTCGTTCTATATGTGTCCCTAGCACACTAAGCCACTGATTGACTTGTTCAAGGAAAAGAAGTCTATGCTTGGGATCTAATCCATGGACTTGCGTAAAGACTTCGATATCCTCGATTATGGTTCCCCACCCAAACTCGGTAGTGTTTGATTATAAGACTACTACGTGGCCATGCTTGTCTGGGACAACGTGTTCACATGCTAGTAGCAGAACCAGCTCATGTTTGGAGCTTGCTATCGTAGTTCATTCCCGAGAATCTCGCAACGTCATCTCATCGATCTGTGTTGCAAACTTTCGTTTTTCTTCCTAGACTCGATGAGTCTGGAATATCCTGACACCAACCAGATCTGAATCTCAGGCAGATATGATGGTTTGGAACATTTCCCAAGAACTATAATATCGGCCCCTCGAAAACCGGTAAAGTGGATGTCGTGGCCAACACACCCATCCGGTAGACCTGTTATTATAATATCTTGATTGAGGAAGTTGGCCACCTCCCCATAAGGATTTCGTAGGATTTACCTCCCTAGTTGTTCCTTATGGATTCTTGTGCTCCCGAAGTCTGACCTTTACTTGATGTTCTAGATATCAAACCATATCTATGAATGGGTTACACTAGCACATCAAGAAGAACATTAGAAGCGGAGTGCTAAATGTCTCTCGGTCGATCATCCAGATTTTTTTTCCTTGGCCTCGCTAAGATGAAATCTGAGAAGTGTTATCTTCCTTTGCATCTACATCATCCATCATCATTCATCGTGGTAGCAAGTTGTGTTGCCAGGATCCTTGACACGGATATTGGTAAAACCTTGATGAATGTGGAAATGCTCAAGTTCTTGAGAGCACGCACAAGCACTACGTGTTATCATCGGCACTAACTGGGTTTGCTCTCAGTTCCCTCGGCAATGCTATGACCTTCTCAAACAGTGAATTCACTCTCTATTGTTGGGTTCTCCCCAGTTACTAGAATCATTCCCATCATTTGCATTTTGTTCCCAGCTTGCACCGCCAATGTGCCATTCTACCATGGGTCTCTTCCATTTCCGGTGATAAGCAAATGCATCCATTGCGTTGTCTTCAACAAGGTAATCCACATCATCCAAGTCTGAGTATGCCATTCTACTGACCCCCTCCAAACGATCGCTTGAGAATTGCCTTAGGCTGGTATAAAGGTTTTCAATGATCTCTGAATCAAAGGTAATTCTTTTTGCCACTTAAGGAAATAATCTACGAATCACCCTCCTCCAGGATGTTTCGTCGTGGTATCATAGCAACTCAACTCCTCGCTACGTGGACAATCGTTTACCACCTTCTTAAGTGTGGAATTGTTGTCTACCTAGTGAACCTTCGTCATCCGTCTCTTTTCACCCCTCTTGATGTGTATCTCGTGTCTCAACCCGAGAGATGGTCCTATGTCTCATTCCGTGAGTTGTTCGATCTTCGAGAAGATCGACCCTGCTAGAGTCTCCTTCTTTCCTCCATGTCATGTTGACAGGATTTTTCAAGGCAAGACTTCAAGACAATGATGGTGAATGAATCAACGTTCAACTGAAGTGCACCCTGGATCGTGAAGATTATACTAGTCTGCGTTACCCTTCACTTTACCCTACGCTTGAATCTCGAGACGAGATTCTTGTTTAGTGGGGGTGAGTTGTCACATCCCTAGCTGCTGGTAGTGCTCTAGGCTAGCTTCATGTGTGCATCATGTCTATATTTTCGAAACTTGAACTGAGGAATTTTGGAAGCCTCAAAAACTTAAATAAAAGAGGGGCAAAAACCCTAGAAATCTCATTCATTGCTCCAAAAATGCCC
>NC_041393.1:576112602-576152500 GCF_002162155.2 Triticum dicoccoides
CCCCCCCCCCTGTCGTCTTCCTCCCTGCCAGGAGGACAGACACTGCGACGCCGCTGCGCGCGCCACCTCCTGCTCCCTGGCCACCTCCTGCTTCCTCCCCGAGCCCTCTAGCGACGCCACGGAGTCGTCCCCGACCGCTATCCCTCCCTCTGCTCGCTCTGGCTCTCTCCCTCTCCCGATTTGGAGCACCACCGAGAGCCACCGGAGGGCGCCGCCGTCGCATCCATAGCCACCGGCCACCCCTCGCCCTTCCGATGAGCTCAGGAGCTCCGTTCCGACCCCATGGAGCTGCACACCGACGCACGCGACCAGAGGAGGCCCCAGTCGACCGGAGCATCGTCGTCTTCATCCCCGGTGCCCGGAGATCGCCGTTGTCAATTCGCCGTTGCAGAGGCTTCCCCGAGCCCACCGAGCTTCTCTCCCGACCCCTTGTGAGCTCCTACGCCTTTCCCCTCTCTCCCCGAAGTCTAACTCGCCCTCTAGCACTAGCGCTGCCGCGCCCGAGAGCTTGCTGCCGCCGTCCATGGCGCCGCCACGGCCACAGCTGCTGCCACTCGCGTCCGAGCATTGCCGCGTGCTCAGCACGCTCCCAGGAGCCGGGCGCGCCCACCTGTTCGACCTACCATTCCCCCTAGCGCCAACCCGCATCAACCCCGAGCTCCGGCCGCCGCCGCGAGCTCGATTCCGGCGAGCCCGTTCGACCCCAGCCCCTCCCGCTTGCCTAGATGGATGCGGCTGAGCGCCAGCTACGCGTAGATGATCGCTGCCGCTGTTTTGGTCGCTGGAGGACATTTCCCGAGCCCCTCCGCCGCGTCTGGACTCGCCGGCGGTTAAACGCCGGCGATCGTTGACCCTTGACCGGCGTGGGTTGACCCCACTGCCCGATTTGACCCTCCCCTCTCTCTGACTGACGTGTGGGCCCAGCCCCCCTGTTTAATTAGTACCAGGTTAAGTTAGTGTTAACTAACTTAGTTAAGTAGATAGGACACTGACATGCGGGCCCAGGCTCTAATTAAACTTAGGTTAGTTAACTGTGTCACTGACGTGTGGTCCCCACACGTCAGGTTTGACCGGACCAGCCCCTGTTGACCTGTGACGTCAAGGTGATGTCATGCTGACGCAATATTCATTTTCTGGAATTTAGTTTATTTTATTATATTCAGGAAATTCCAGAAAATAGCTAAAACTTCTAAAAATCATAGAAATTCAACCGTAACTCCAAATTAAATAATTTATATATGAAAAATTATCAGAAAAATTAAGGGAATCCATCTGTACCATTTTCATGCATGTTAGAACAACTTATAGCTGCTGTTTAGCACAAATCAATTAAAGGGCATTTGAATAATCACATATGGAGTTTGAATTTGAATCTTGTATTCAAACCAACTTCATTTAATCTATTGCTAGTTGCATTAGCTCATAACACATTCATTTTGCCATGTCATGAGCATGCATCATATTGTGCATTGCATTGATTGTATTTCTTCCTTGTTGCCGGTATCTGTTCCCTTCCAGTAGACGATGTTCCGACGTTGTGATCGTTGACACTGATGAAGACTCAATGTTATCTTCAGAAGTGCCAGGCAAGCAAAACCCCCTTGTTCATTCCGATACAATCCTACTCTCTCGCTCCTGCTCTCTTTTAATGCATTAGGATAACACCGATCCATCTGTTACTTGCTGCGGTAGATGAACCCCTTTATCCTTTGCATGACCTGTCATTGCCACAGTAAATAGATGAAACCCACTAGCATGAGTAGGAGTTGTTTGAGCCCTGTTGTGCCTACTCATTCATGTTTGTTTGTCATGCCTGCTACTGCTTAGAGTTGAGTCAGGTCTGATTCATCGGGGATGAATCAGAGGTGTGTGAACATGTCCTACTGTGTGTGAGCTAAGTGTGTGAACACGATTTGGTAAAGGTAGCGGTGAGAGGTCATGTAGGAGTACATGGTGGGTTGTCTCATTGCAGCCGTCCTCAGGAACTGAGTTCTGTGTTTGTGATCCATGATTCAGCTACTACCATACATTGGGCCCTGAAATATGACCCCGCTCGACTTCTTATTCACCCTCGTCCTCTGTCCAGGAGTTGCAAGTAGATTCTGGTGTTTGTAGTATGCTGGAGGCCGTGGACAGCGCTGACCGTAGGGGTGGGCTGTGATGCGGTAGGCACGTGGCCGGGTATACCGGGCGCCCGTTTGGTGTCACGGAACCCTGTTCACATCGTTTGGGGCTGTGAGCGAAACTCCGGCCGGATCTCCTCATGGATGGAACCCGAATAGGCGATAAACCTGGACTAGAGACTTGAGTGTTTAGGTAGGTCGTGGTCTACACCCACGTCGGCTTTCGCTTGAAGTCTGCCGAGCACATGTCGTGTGCAGACGCTAAGTGGTGGAAACATGTATGAAGAAGTACACCCCTGCAGGGTTAACATCATCTATTCGAATAGCCGTGTCCGCGGAAAAGGACTTCTGGGTTGCTTATATCAGTTCATAGACAAGTGAAAGTGGATACTTTAAAATGCGCAAGATAAGCGTGAGTGCTATGGATGGCGTTCTCGTAGGGAGACGGGAGCGGACCCATAGTGGTGTATTGATATGGTGAATATGTGGACTCGTGTGCGCCACCTCAAAAGAGTTACATTGCAGTCGTAGTTCAGGATAGCCACCGAGTCAAAGCTGGCTTGCTGCAGTTAAACCCCACCATCCCCTTTGTTGATAATGATGCATATGTAGTTAGTTCTGATGTAAGTCTTGCTGGGTACATTTGTACTCACGTTTGCCTATTTTATGTTTTTGCAGAGAGACTTCGGTCTCACTAGTAGTTCCACGTGGACTCCGACGTTTAGCTTGTTACCTCAGCTACGATCTTGTGCCCTCGGCAGGATCTGGTAGATAGTCAGGCTTCTCAGCCTTTTTCATTTATAGATGTCTGTACTCAGACATGTTAAGCTTCCGCATGTGCTTTGACTTGTATGCTCTGATTGTTGGGTCATGAGACCCATGTTTGTAATATCTCGCTCCTCGGAGCCTATTGAATAAATTACTTGTGTCGTAGAGTCATGTTGTGATGCCATGTTGTATTTGCACATATCGAGCATATTGTGTGTATGTTATTGAAATGCTTGGTATGTGTGGGATCTGGCTATCTAGTTGTTTATCCTTAGTAGCCTCTCTTATCGGGAAATGTCTCCTAGTGTTTCCACTGAGCCATGGTAGCTTGCTACTGCTCCGGAACACTTAGGCTGGCCGGCATGTGTCCTTCTTTGTTCCTGTGTCTGTCCCTTCGGGGAAATGTCACGCGATGAATACCGGAGTCCTGTTAGCCCGCTACAGCCCGGTTCACCGGAGTCCTGCTAGCCCAGTGCTACAGCCTGGGTTCACTCGCTGATGACCGACACGTTCGATGCTGGGTCATGGATGCCTGTCCCTGTAAGTTTGTGCCACTTTGGGTTTGCGACTGGCCATGTCAGCCCGGGCTCCTTATCATATGGATGCTAGCGACACTGTCATATACGTGTGCCAAAAGGCGCAAACGGTCCCGGGCAAAGGTAAGGCGACACCCGTGGGAATACCGTGCGTGAGGCCGCAAAGTGATATGAGGTGTTACATGCTAGATCAATGTGGCATTGAGTCGGGGTCCTGACAATTGATCTCTTGATCTCTTAGCCGTGTGCGGTGCCCCCCTCCACCATAGTCCTCGATAATATTGTAGCGGTGCTTAGGCGAAGCCCTGCGACGGTAGAACATCAAGATCGTCACCATGCCGTCGTGCTGACGGAACTCTTCCTCGACATTCTGCTGGATCAGTGTCCGGGGATCGTCATCAAGCTGAACGTGTGCTTGAACTCGGAGGTGCCGTAGTTTCGGTGCTTGATCGGTCGGGCCATGAAGACGTACGACTACATCAACCGCGTTGTTCTAATGCTTCCTCTTTCGGTCTATGAGGGTACGTGGACAACACTCTCCCCTCTCGTTGCTATGCATCACCATGATCTTGCGTGTGCGTAGGAATTTTTTTGAAATTACTACGTTCCCCAACAGTGGCATCCGAGCCAGGTTTTATGCATAGATGTTATATGCACGAGTAGAACACAAGTGAGTTGTGGGCGATAGAAGTCATACTGCTTACCAGCATGTCATACTTTGGTTCAGCGGTATTGTTGGATGAAGCGGCCCGGACTGACATTACGCGTACGCTTACGTGAGACTGGTTCTACCGATGTGCTTTGCACACAGGTGGCTGGCAGGTGTCTTTTTCTCCATCTTTAGTTGAACCGAATGTGGCTACGCCCGGTCCTTGCGAAGGTTAAAACAACACTAACTTGACGAAGTATCGTTGTGGTTTTGATGCGTAGGTAAGAACGGTTCTTGCTCAGCCCGTAGCAGCCACGTAAAATTTGCAACAACAAAGTAGAGGACGTCTAACTTGTTTTTGCAGGGCATGTTGTGATGTGATATGGTCAAGATGTGATGCTATGTTTTATTGTATGAGATGATCATGTTTTGTAACCGAGTTATCGGCAACTGGCAGGAGCCATATGGTTGTCACTTTATTGTATGAAATGCAAACGCCCTGTAATTGCTTTACTTTATCACTAAGTGGTAGCGATAGTCGTAGAAGCAATAGATGGCGTAACGACAATGATGCTGCGATGGAGATCAAGGTGTCGCGCCGGTGATGATGGTGATCATGACGGTGCTTCAGATATGGAGATCACAAGCACAAGATGATGATGGCCATATCATATCACTTATATTGATTGCATTGATGTTTATCCTTTATGCATCTTATCTTGCTTTGATTTATGGTACCATTTTCAGATGATCTCTCACTAAATAATCAAGAAGTGTTCTCCCTGAGTATGCACCATTGCAAAAGCTCTTCGTGCTGAGACACCACATGATGATCGGGTGTGATAGGCTCTACGTTCAAATACAATGGGTGCAAAACAGTTGCACACGCGGAATACTCAGGTTAAACTTGACGAGCCTAGCATACACAGATATGGCCTTGGAACACGGAGACCGAAAGGTCGAACGTGAATCATATAGTAGATATGATCAACATAGTGATGTTCACCATTGAAACTACTCCATCTCACATGCTGATCGGACATGGTTTAGTTGATTTGGATCATGTAATCACTTAGATGACTAGAGAGATGTCTGTCTAAGTGGGAGTTCTTAAGTAATATGATTAATTGAACTTAAATTTATCATGAACTTAGTACCTGATAGTATTTTGCTTGTCTATGTTTGTTGTAGATAGATGGCTCGTGCTGTTGTACCGTTGAATTTTAATGCGTTCCTTGAGAAAGCTAAGTTGAAAGATGATGGTAGCAATTACACGGACTGGGTCCGTAACTTGAGGATTATCCTCATTGTTGCACAGAAGAATTACGTCCTGGAAGCAACGCTGGGTGCCAGGCCTACTGCAGATGCAACTGACGACGTTAAGAACATCTGGCAGAGCAAAGCTGATGACTACTCGATAGTTCAGTGTGCCATGCTTTACGGCTTGGAACTGGGTCTTCAACGATGTTTTGAACGTCATGGAGCATATGAGATGTTCCAGGAGTTGAAGTTAATATTTCAAGCAAATGCCCGGATTGAGAGATATGAAGTCTCCAATAAGTTCTATAGCTGTAAGATGGAGGAGAATAGTTCTGTCAGTGAACATATACTCAAAATGTCTGGGTATAATAATCACTTGATTCAACTGGGAGTTAATCTTCCTGATGATAGTTTCATTGACATAATTCTTCAATCACTGCCACCAAGCTACAAGAGCTTCGTGATGAACTATAATATGCAAGGGATGGACAAGACTATTCCCGAGCTCTTCGCAATGCTAAAAGCCGCGGAGGTAGAAATCAAGAAGGAGCATCAAGTGTTGATGGTCAATAAGACCACCAGTTTCAAGAAAAAGGGCAAAGGGAAGAAGAAGGGGAACTTCAAGAAGAACAACAAACAAGTTGCTGCTCAAGAGAAGAAACCCAAGTCTGGACCTAAGCCTGAGACTGAGTGCTTCTACCGCAAGCAAACTGGACACTGGAAGCAGAACTACCCCAAGTATTTGGCGGATAAGAAGGATGGCAAAGTGAACAAAGGTATATGTGATATACATGTTATTGATGTGTACCTTACTAATGCTCGCAGTAGCACCTGGGTATTTGATACTGGTTCTGTTACTAATATTTTCAACTGAAAACAGGGACTACGGATTAAGTGAAGATTGGCTAAGGACGAGGTGACGATGCGAGTGGGAAATGGTTCCAAAGTCGATGTGATCGCGGTCGGCACGCTACCTCTACATCTACCATCGGGATTAGTTTTAGACCTGAATAGTTGTTATTTGGTGCCACCGTTGAGCATGAACATTATATCTGGATCTTGTTTGATGCGAGATGGTTATTCATTTAAATCAGAGAATAATGGTTGTTCTATTTATATGAGTAATATCTTTTATGGTCATGCACCCTTGAAGAGTGGTCTATTTTTATTAAATCTCGATAGTAGTGATACACATATTCATAATGTTGAAGCCAAAAGATGCAGAGTTGATAATCATAGTGCAACTTATTTGTGGCACTGCCGTTTGGGTCATATTGGTGTAAAGCGCATGAAGATACTCCATATTGATGGACTTCTGGAATCACTTGATTATGAATCACTTGTTACTTGCGAACCGTGCCTCATGGGCAAGATGACTAAAACGTCGTTCTCCGGAACTATGGAGCGAGCAACTGATTTGTTGGAAATCATACATACTGATGTATGTGGTCCAATGAATATTGAGGCTCGCGGCAGGTATCGTTATTTTCTCACCTTCACAGATGATTTGAGCAGATATGGGTATATCTACTTGATGAAACACAAAGTCTGAAACATTTGGAAAGTTCAAAGAATTTCAGAGTGAAGTGGAAAATCATCGTAACAAGAAAATAAAATTTCTACGATCTGATCGTGGAGGAGAATATTTGAGTTATGAGTTTGGTTTACATTTGAAGCAATGCGGAATAGTTCCGCAACTCACGCCACCCGGAACACCACAACGAAATGGTGTGTCCGAACGTCGTAATCGTACTTTACTAGATATGGTGCGATCTATGATGTCTCTTACTGATTTACCTCTATCATTTTGGGGTTATGCTTTAGAGACGGCCGCATTCACGTTAAATAGGGCACCATCAAAATCCATTGATATGACGCCTTATGAACTATGGTTTGGCAAGAAATCAAAGTTGTCATTTCTTAAAGTTTGGGGCTGCAATACTTAAGTGAAGAAACTTCAACCATGTAAGCTCGAACCCAAATCGGAGAAATGTGTCTTCATAGGATACCCAAAAGAGACTATTGGGTACACCTTCTATCACAGATCTGAGGGCAAGATTTTTGTTGCTAAATTCAGATCCTTTCTAGAGAAGGAGTTTCTCTTGAAAGAAGTGAGTGGGCGGAAAGTAGAACTTGATGAGGTAATTGTACCTGCTCCCTTATTGGAAAGTAGTTCATCACAAGAACCGATTCCTGTGACTACTGCACCAATCAGTGAGGAAGCTAATGATATTGATCATGAAACTTCAGATCAAGTTACTACCGAACCTCGTAGGTCTACCAGAGTAAGATCCGCACCAGAGTGGTACGGTAATCCTATTCTGGAAGTCATGTTACTTGACCATGGCGAACCTACGAACTATGAGGAAGCGATGATGAGCCCAGATTCCACAAAATTGCTTGAGGCCATGAAATCTAAGATGGGATCCATGTATGAGAACAAAGTATGGACTTTGGTTGACTTTCCCGATGATCGGCAAGCCATCAAGAATAAATGGATCTTCAAGAAGAAGACTAACGCTGATGGTAATGTAACTTTCTACAAAGCTCGACTTGTTGCAAAAGGTTTTCGACAAGTTCAAGGGGTTGACTACGATGAGACTTTCTCACCTGTAGCGATGCTTAAGTCTGTCCGGATCATGTTAGCAATTGCCGCATTTTATGATTATGAAATTTGGCAAATGGATGTCAAAACAGCATTCCTGAATGGATTTCTAGAAGAAGAGTTGTATATGATGCATCCGGAAGGTTTTGTCGATCCAAAAGGTGCTAACAAAGTGTGCAAGCTCCAGCGATCCATTTATGGACTGGTGCAAGCATCTCGGAGTTGGACTAAACGCTTTGATAGTGTGATCAAAGCATATGGTTTTATACATACTTTTGGAGAAGCCTGTATTTACAAGAAAATGAGTGGGAGCTCTGTAGCATTTCTGATATTATATGTAGATGGCATATTGTTAATTGGAAATGATATATAATTTCTGGATAGCATAAAGGGATACTTGAATAAAAGTTTTTCAATGAAAGACCTCGGTGAAGCTGCTTACATATTGGGCATCAAGATCTATAGAGATAGATCAAGACGCTTGATTGGACTTTCACAAAGCACATACCTTGATAAAGTTTTGAAAACGTTCAAAATAGATCAGGCTGGGAAAGGATTCTTGCCTGTATTACAATGTGTGAAGTTGAGTCAGACTCAATGCCCGACCACAACAGAAGATAGAGAGAAAATGAAAGATGTTCCCTATGCTTCAGCCATAGGCTCTATCATGTATGCAATGCTGTGTACCAGACCTGATGTATGCTTAGCAATAAGTTTGGCAGGGAGGTACCAATGTAATCCAAGAGTGGATCACTAGACAGCAGTCAAGAATATCCTGAAATACCTGAAAAGGACTAAGGATATGTTTCTCGTTTATGGAGGTGACAAAGAGCTAGTCGTAAATGGTTACGTCGATGCAAGCTTTGACACTAATCCGGATGATTCTAAATCACAAACCAGATACGTGTTTATATTGAACGGTGGAGCTGTCAGTTGGTGCATCTCTAAACAAAGCGTCATGGCGGGATCTACATGTGAAGCGGAGTACATAGCTGCTTCGGAAGCAGCAAATGAAGGAGTCTTGATGAAAGAATTCATTTCTGATCTAGGTGTCATACCTAGTGCATCGGGACCAATGAAGATCTTCTGTGATAATACTGGTGCAATTGCCTTGGCAAAGGAATCCAGATTTCACAAGAGGACCAAGCACATCAAGAGACGCTTCAATTCCATCCGGGACCAAGTCCAGGTGGGAGACATAGAGATTAGCAAGATACATACGGATCTGAATGTTGCAGACCCGTTGACTAAGCCTCTTCCACGAGCAAAACATGATCAGCAGCAAGACTCCATAGGTGTTAGAATCATTACTGTGTAATCTAGATTATTGACTCCAGTGCAAGTGGGAGACTGAAGGAAATATGCCCTAGAGGCAATAATAAAGTTATTATTTATTTCCTTATATCATGATAAATGTTTATTATTCATGCTATAATTGTATTAACCGGAAACATGATACATGTGTGAATACATAGACAAACTTAATGTCACTAGTATGCCTCTACTTGACTAGCTCATTAATCAAAGATGGCTATGTTTCCTAACCATAGACATGTGTTGTCATTTGATTAACGGGATCACATCATTAGGCGAATGATGTGATTGACTTGACCCATTCCGTTAGCTTAGCACTTGATCATTTAGTATGTTGCTATTGCTTTCTTCATGACTTATACAAGTTCCTATAACTATGAGATTATGCAACTCCTGTTTACCGGAGGAACACTTTGTGTTCTACCAAACGTCACAACGTAACTGGGTGATTATAACGGAGCTCTATAGGTGTCACCAAAGGTAGATGTTGAGTTGGCGTATTTCGAGATTAGGTTTTGTCACTCCGATTGTCGAAGAGGTATCTTTGGGCCTTCTCGATAATGCACATCACTATAAGCCTTGCAAGCAATGTAGCTAATGAGCTAGTTACGGAATGATGCATTACGTAACGAGTAAAGAGACTTGCCGGTAGCGAGATTGAACTAGGTATTGAGATACCGACGATCGAATCTCGGGCAAGTAACATACCGTTGACAAAGGGAACAATGTATGTTGTTATGCGGTTTGACTGATAAAGATCTTCGTAGAATATGTAGGAGCCAATATGAGCATCCAGGTTCCGCTATTGGTTATTGACCAAGAATAGTTCTAGGTCATGTCTACATAGTTCTCGAACCCGTAGGGTCCGCACGCTTAAGGTTTCGATGACAGCTATATTATGAGTTTATGAGTTTTGATGTATCGAAGTTTGTTCGGAGTCCCGAGTGAGATTACGGACATGACGAGGAGTCTCGAAATGATCGAGACATGAAGATTGATATATTGGAAGCCTATATTTGGATGTCGGAAGTGTTCCGGGTGAAATTGGGATTTTACCGGAGTACCAGGAGGTTACCGGAACCCCCCGGGAGCTTAATGGGCCTATATGGGCCTTAGTGGAAATAGAGGGCAGCAAGGGGGTGTGGGGCGCGCCCCCCAAGGACCAAACCGAATTGGTTTAGGGCAAGGGGGGCAGGTCCCCCTCTTTCCTTCTCCTCCTCTCCCTTTCCTTCCCCTCTCCTAGTCCAAAAAGGAAGGAGGGAGTCCTACTCCCGGTGAGAGTAGGACTCCCCATGGCACGCCCCCTCCTAGGCAGGCCGCCCCCTCCCCCCTTGCTCCTTTATATACGGGGGCAGGGGGCACCTCTATGACACAACAATTGATCTCTTGATCTCTTAGCCGTGTGCGGTGCCCCCTCCACCATAGTCCTCGATAATATTGTAGCGGTGCTTAGGCGAAGCCCTGCGACGGTAGAACATCAAGATCGTCACCACGCCGTCATGCTGACGGAACTCTTCCCCGACATTCTGCTGGGTCGGAGTCCGGGGATCGTCATCGAGCTAAATGTGTGCTAGAACTCGGAGGTGCCGTAGTTTCGGTGCTTGATCGATCGGGCCGTGAAGACGTATGACTACATCAACCGCGTTGTTCTAACGCTTCCGCTTTTGGTCTACGAGGGTACGTGGACAACACTCTCCCCTTTAGTTGCTATGCATCACCATGATCTTGCGTGTGCGTAGGAAAGTTTTTGAAATTACTATGTTCCCCAACACAAGTATGCTGGAGCCGAACACCCAATGCCTTTGAGTGACCAACTGAAGCAGTTGGTTGAACTCCACAGGGCGGCCGAAGTGGCTATGAAGGATTTCATAGTCCGGATGTGGCCTGGTGAGCCCCTGCCCGCTAGGTACTTCGGCCTGATAAAGCGGATGCTAAATGCCTGTCCGCGGCTTGAAGTGATCAAGCCATCCGTCGGGCCTTTGCCCGTGCGAAGGTGCATTGGGGCAAGCTGGATGCGGAGAAGCTGGTGAAGGACGGACCACCAGAGGGCAAGGCGCATCGCTGTCCCGAAAAATATTATGATAGCGTTATGAAGGACGCTCGCCTCGTGGCCGAAGAATGTACCAAGAACACGATCATTGAACGAATGTACTTCTGTCGTTTTTGTAATATAAAGACGAAGTTATTTGTGTTATATAGCGCTTTGTTTTGATTTAAAATATTACCTTCTGTGCGGCTATTTATAAAATTCTAAAAGTAGGCCAGTCGTTGGCTTCCGCCCCCACGTAACCAGTACCGGGGTGTTCGTGGAAAACCCAAAACACTCTTTTATCCAAATTTTGGTCCATGAAGGAGGAGTTTGGCGCAGCGAACAAGGCAATCGGACTATGCAACTTTATAGCTTTCACTTAGCCATAGAAGTCTACAATTTTAAATTTCGGCGAAGCCCCTATGTCGGTGTCTAAACCGGCGGATCTCGGGTAAAGGGGTTCCGATCTGTGCGTCAAGGCTGATGGTAACAGGAAGCAAGGGACACAGATATTTACCCAGGTTCGGGCCCTCTCGATGGAGGTAAAACCCTACTTCCTACTTGATTAATATTGATGATATGGGTAGTACAAGAGTAGATCTACCACGAGATCGTAGAGGCTAAACCCTAGGAGCTAGCCTATGATGGTATGATTGTAATTGTGATCGTCCTTCTAAGGACCAACCACTCCGGTTTATATAGACACCGGAGAGGGCTAGGGTTTACATGGAGTCGGTTACAGGAAGGAAATATAATATCCGGATCACCAAGCTTACCTTCCATGCCAAGGAAAGTCCCATCCGAACACGGGCCGAAGTCTTGAGTCTTGTATCTTCACGCTTCAATAGTCCAGACGTTGTACACAGTCCGGCTGTCCGGATACCCCCTAATCCAGGACTTGATGCTATCAAGCAATCAGTCTACATAGAAGGCACGCGTATGGCGTTTTCCCGTGCTAAAGTGCATTGGGGGAGGCTTGACGCGGAGAAGCTGATGACTGAGGGGTCGCCGGAGGGTAAGGAGCACCGCAAGCCCGAGCTGTATTATGAAGGTGTGATGAAAGGGGCCCGCCTTGTGGCGGACAAGTGTGCTAAAGACATCATATTTCCCTGAGGGCATTTGTGCCACTTGTTGTAATATGGGATAATGGCATGTTTATTATATATTGCCTGTTTTATTTGAACATATGTTCTTCCTGTGCGGCTGTTTATTTTATGCAAATTCTGGGAGTTGGCCAGTCGTCGGCTTCTGTCCCCTCATAAAATAGGATACGGGGGTGTTCGGGATATATCTGAACGCTCTTTATCCAATAGTTGGGTCCTTTTAAGGAGGTGTATCTTTCCGCGAACCAGGCAATCGGACTATAGAGCTTTATTACTCTCACTTATCCATAGGAATTCGAGTATGGTCGGCGCAGCCCCTAGTGTTCGGAAGGCCGAACTAGGGGCTCTATTGGCGCCTGATCAGAAGACCAATCCGTCACACTTAGCATTTATAATGGCGTTGTCCGGAATGAATCTTTAAGGATTTTATAACCTCTCGAACAGCGGACCGGCTCTCGCTTCATCATGATAGTCGGTTTTCGGCTTTCTCTACTAAGGTGCTCGTCGGCTGAACCGGGACACAATCGCAGTAGTTCTCCCAGCGCTACCTTAGCCGATAGAATGGAATGTAAGGTACCAAAACATGGGAGCCGGGCAAACCCAACCAATGACCCAAGACATGATTTGGAGCAGATGCATATAGTGCTATAAGTTCGGGGTGCCGAACGACCAAAAAGGTGGTCGTACTTTATTGCCGTACTATGGAGCCCCTGGTATAACCAGGTGAACGTGAAGCGTGGCTGTCATTTTCGGCAAAGAGGCGTCGGCGATAAACGACAGCCGGTAATTGCTATTTAAGTCTACGCATTGCAGTAGGATGATATGTCTATGCATATGAGTATGATGTATGGAAAGAGGTGTTATTTGGCGGAACCTGTTGTGCCGGACTGGAGGGGGTTGTGAGTGGATCGAGAATGAATCCGAACTGCCTTCTACCTGCATGTTCCTTCCTTTGTGTGTCTGGGATAATTCCATGCCGCCATTCCTGTTCTGCGTCAATCGTTAGTTTGCAAATGCGAAATGCTTGAAGGCAGCTAGGTGTCCTCTTGTTGTTGCTCCCAGGGTCCCCAATCGGGCCCTGGTGTGCCCAGCCGTTAGACCGTGAGGTAGTGCATACTCCACAATGGATGTCCAGATGGTTGGCCTAGGCAATTTACCATGTGGAATCTAGTCGACGTGGTTTTTCCCGTTAGCATACGGTAAACTATCATATGGTGGGGAGGTGCCGAGGATTTATTCTTTGGCGTAGCATTTTTTGGGTGATCCGAAGACAACCGTTTAGAGTGGTGGGCCAATAAAACTTGGCCTTTGCACCTTACATCTTTTAGGAGATGTTTTTCGTGGCGTCATACCCTTGTGGGCTTTGTGTGTTATGGAGCCCCCGGACTACTAGGTCTAGAGGCACTGCAATTGACTTGTTGTGGTTTATGTGGTCCTGGGCGGTCGGCCGTACTGTTACGCTCTGGGGAGGGGGTCTTGACGAGGTATCTCCCCTTATTGCTTCCGACGTGCGACGAGCCGCTTTGTTTTGAGGATCCTGCATTCTCTATTGGTATGCTTTGCCGTCCTTCTGGGGGTACCGTGAATTTCACACGGCTGATCCAGCGTGTGGCTTTGGTCGAGTAGGCTTGTGTTGTTCTTTGTCCATTTAGCGGATGGAGCGTTGCCGGACTTGGCACCAGCTTCCTTGTCTTGATGTTTATGACCTTTGTGTCGAGGCCTGAGGGTGCCTCTTTGTGTCTGCTTCTTGCCGCCTTGGACCGTAGTGATGCATGGGCATTTGTGTGCGTGCCCGTGGTTTTCTTGCTCGAGTTGAGGTAGCCAGTTGTACCGTGTGTGCCCTTTATTGGGGTTGTCGAGTTCGTACTTTTCGGCGGCCAGTATCTTGGTCCACCTATCCTCTAGCACGTCTTGGTCAGCTGTAAGCTGCTCTTGCTTCCTTTGCAGGCTCCTTGCGGTAGCCATGAGCTGTCGCTTGAAGCGAACTTGTTCCATTGGGTCTTCTAGTACGCCGAATTCGTCATTGCCAAGGCTTGGCTCATCGTCGGAGGGGGGTGTGTGATTGTCCCTCTCCAAGCATCCCATCATCATTGGTCCGGCCTGCTTAAGTGTAGGCTGACTAGGGTTGTATTCCTCTTTGGCACCGTCCAGAGTGCTCTCGTTTCCGGGGCCGTTTTTGATGTGGCGGGGCTTGGAGTGGTGCCGATAACGCACATGTTTTGCTTTTCTCCCTGAGGGGTTATCCTTCGTTGCCTCACCGCCACTGGTTTCCGTTGGGGTGTCCACCATATATATATATATATATATATATATATATATATATATATATATATATATATATATATATATATATATATATATATATATATATATATATATATTGTATGAGGAGGTGGCCGCCCACCACCCTGTACGCGGTGGTTCCTGTAGTCCTCTTGCATCGTCGTCCATACCGTCGATGTTTTCGGAGTCAAAGTCAAGCACGTCGGTTAAATCGTCGATCGTGGCAATGAAGTGGGTGGTGGGTGGGCAACGAATTCCATCATCGTCTGCTTCCCACTCAAGCCGGACATAGTTCGGCCCAGAGTCTCCTGACAAAGAGAGAGACTTCAATAAGTTCAGCATGTCGCCAAAGGGCAAGTGTTGAAAGACGTCCACCGCAGTGAACTCCATCACCGGAGCCCAGCCAGGCTCGGCGGGCTCGGGGACGTGCGGACTGGAACCTGCATCCGGATATGAATCCGGGGGTCCGGAGTCACAGGCTCCCTTAGAGGTGAGACCTGTGTTCGGCTCCATCGCTGATGAGGGTATGACCTGCGGGGCAGGGTCCAGCCCTCCGTCCTTAGGCGAAGCAACCTGTCCCGGATTTAGATCCGAGGCTTCTGCCGGGGTGATATCCCGAGCAACGTCCGACAGCGGGTCTAAGCCGTGCTCATCGTGACTGTTCGGCGCTTCTGGCGCTGGCCCGAATACGTCAAAGATCAAGTCTCCGCGGATATCCGCCGTGTAGTTCAGGTTTCTAAACTTGATTTCATGGCCGGG
This sequence comes from Triticum dicoccoides, assembly GCF_002162155.2. Classification (NCBI taxonomy): domain Eukaryota; kingdom Viridiplantae; phylum Streptophyta; class Magnoliopsida; order Poales; family Poaceae; genus Triticum; species Triticum dicoccoides. The sequence continues at coordinate 576,128,032 of NC_041393.1, forward strand.
GGCATAGCTATTGATCTGCTCCAGGTGGCCAAGCGAGTTGGCCCGCAGCGCGAAGCTGCCGAACGCGAAGATCTGTCCGGGGAGGAAAGTCTCACCCTGGACAGCGTCGTTGATGACGATTGAAGGAGCCATCGAGCCTGACAGCGACGACACAGAGGAACTCTTAATTAAAGCACCAATGTCGGTGTCAAAACCGGCGGATCTCGGGTAGGGGGTCCCGATCTGTGCGTCAAGGCTGATGGTAACAGGAAGCAAGGGACACAGATGTTTACCCAGGTTCGGGCCCTCCCGATGGAGGTAAAACCCTACTTCCTGCTTGATTAATATTGATGATATGGGTAGTACAAGAGTAGATCTACCACAAGATCATAGAGGCTAAACCCTAGGAGCTAGCCTATGATTGTATGATTGTAATTGTGATCGTCCTTCTAAGGACCAACCTCTCCGGTTTATATAGACACCGCAGAGGGCTAGGGTTTACATGGAGTCGGTTAAAAGGAAGGAAATATAATATCCGGATCGCCAAGCTTGCCTTCCACGCCAAGGAAAGTCTCATCCAGACACGGGCCGAAGGCTTGAGTCTTGTATTTTCACGCTTCACTAGTTTGGACGTTGTACACAGTCCGGCTATCTGGATACCCCCTAATCCAGGACTCCCTCACCCTAGAATTCGGTAAGCTGAATTGGGGCGCTATATATGCCTAAATCATACATGGCCGATTCCTCGCCTAAAGCGGAAAAAATCTTTAAGGATTTTAAGACATCTCAAACAGCGACCAGCTCTCGTCGTATCATGCCGGTCAGTTTCCCACTTTCTCTACTGAGGTGCTCATCTGGAAGAACCGGGAGACAATCGCAGTAGTTCTCGCTGCGCTACCTTAGCCGATATAACGGAACGTAAGGTACCACAACAAGGGAGTCGGGCAAACCCAACTATTGACCCAAGACATGATTCGGAGCTGATGCATATAATGCTATAAGTTCGGGGTGCCGCACTGTTGAAAGTGTTCGGACTTGTCTTGCCGTATTATGGGGCGTCATAAGAAGCCCCTCGCAAACTGAGCGAACCAAAGTGTACGGATGCATTATTAAATAAACATTTATATGAAAAATGTGCAAATAGGGATAATAAGCTGACGCTATATATTCTCTCCCATTGATGAATAATACTTTTAAGAGTATGTTTACGATGAATGCGTTTAAGCAGAAGTAAATAGAACTATTTAACATGTCCTATCCAAGGGCGGGCTGCATGTGGGTACATAAAACAGGTATAATGATTGTGAACAGATTCCACCTGGGTGTTCCCTTTGTGCGCAAAGCCTGTTGCCTCCTTGGTTTTCTCTCTTGTGTAAGGCCGACAATCCAGTTCTTCTGAAGAGGCTGCCCGAAGGCAGTGTCCTGAAAGATAAAGGGGGGTTATTAAAGTATATTGCGGTTATACCGCACTGTTGACTGAGTCACTGTTGCGCCTCCGCCTATGCCCATGGTATTTTGAGTGCGTAATTATGTATGCGCGGCACAAATGCTACTTTGATGGAGCTTGAGCGGAGGCCGGACTGCTAGTCGCGCTCTTGGTGTGCCTGGAGATCCTGTTGCGGGGTGCTCCGAACTCGCTTGACGGTGTTCGGGGTTGTTGTCACCGGATTGGTGGTTTGCCGGAGAAGGCTGCATTGTACTTCTACTGCTAGGGCTGCAGTATGCTCTTCTGTATGGAGAGAACGGTCCATGTTTCTGTTAACTGTTATGACCCCGCGAGGTGCTGGCATCATGAGCTTGAGGTATGCATAATGTGGTACCACATTGAATCGAGCGAATGCGGTTCATCCAAGCAGTGCGTGATAACCACTGCGGAAAGGGACGATATCGAAGATTAACTCCTCGCTTCAGAAGTTATCCGGAGATCCGAAGACCACTTCCAGTGTTATGGAGCCCGTGCAACGGGCCTCTACTCCTGGAATTACACCTTTGAAGGTGGTTTTGGTGGGCTTGATCCTCGAACGGTCGATGCCCATTTTGTGCACTGTGTCCTGAAAATGTAGGTTCAGGATGTTGCCGCCATCCATAAGGACTCGCGTAAGGTGGAATCCGTCGATGATTGGGTCTAGGACCAATGCGGCTGAAGCACCGTGACGGATGCTGGTAGGGTGATCCCTACAATCAAAGGTGATCGGACAGGCTGACCATGGGTTAAATTTTGGGGCGACTGGCTCCATCGCATAGACGTCCCGTAGTGCTCGCTTCCGTTCCCGTTTGGGAATGTGGGTGGCGTAGATCATGTTGACCGTTTTCACCTGGGGAGGGAATTTCTTCTGTCCCCCCGTGTTCGGACACCGGGGCTCCTCGTCATCATTGCTGTGCAGCCCCTTGTCCTTGTTTTCGTCGTTTATTTTTCCGGCCTGTTTGAACACCCAGCTGTCTCTATTAGTGTGGTTTGCTGGCTTATCCGGGGTGCCATGAATATGGCACAAGCGATCAAGTATGCGGTCCAGACTGGACGGTCCTTGATTGTTTCTTTTGAACGGCTTTTTCCGCTAACCGGATTTCGAGCCACTGAATCCGGCGTTGACTGCCGTGTCTTTAGTGTTGTCACTGTTGTTCTGTCGCTTATGTCTATTGCGCCGTGGCTTGCCATTACTGTCGCGACCGTCTGGAGTGCCGGAGTTCATTGGTGGTGCTACTACGAGCCAGCTAGCTGTCCTCGCCCGCGCAAAAGCGGGTCGTGAGTGTCGTGAGGGCCGCCATGGATTTTGGCTTTTCCTGGCCGAGGTGTCGGGCGAGCCACTCGTCATGGATATTATGCTTGAAGGCCGCCAGGGGTTCGGCGTCCGGACAGTCGACTATTTGGTTGTTTTTGGTTAGGAACCAAGTCCAGAATTTCATGGCTGACTCTCCGGGCTGTTGGGTAATGTGGCTAAAGTCATCGGCATCTGGTGGTCGCACATACGTGCCCTGGAAGTTGTCGAGGAATGCGTCCTCCAGGTTTTCCCTACTGCCAATGGAATTTGCCGGCAGGCTATTTAGCTAGTGCCTTGTCGGTCCTTTGAGTTTAAGGGGAAGGTACTTGATGGCGTGTAGATCATCACCACGGGCCATGTGAATGTGGAGAAGGAAGTCCTCGATCCATACTGCGAGGTCTGTTGTGCCATCGTATGATTCGATGTTTACGGGTTTAAACCCTTCTGGGAATTCATGATCCATCACTTTGTCAGTGAAGCAGAGGGGGTGAGCGGTGCCTCTGTGCCAGGCTATGTGGCTACGCAGCTCGACTGAGTACGGTTGGCTGTATTCGGCCGGGCCGGACTTGCCGGTGGTGTATCCGGCGTAACGATCATCATTACGTGTTGGGGCGCGCCCCCGCGATCCATAGATCGATCTTGGCTGTCCTGCCTTGTTTTCCAGTATATCTTGCAGGTCCTGCCTATTGCCCCGAGCCGTAGTGTATTGGCGTGGGGGTACGGGCTGGTATGCCATTTTGTCCCGGCCACGAGGTGGCCGGTCAGCCATCTGGCACTTGGGTCTGTAGTCCTCAGCTGCCAGGACTTCAGTCCATCTGTCTATGAGCAGGTCTTGGTCAGCTTGAAGCTGCTGCTGCTTCTTTTTCAGGCTTCTCGCAGTGGCCATAAGTCGGCGCTTGAAGCGCTCCTACTCCACGGGGTCCTCAGGCACGCCGAACTCATCGTCGCCGAGGCTAATCTCATCTTCGGAGGAGGGCATGTAGTTGTCCTCCTCCGAATATCCGTTCGTCGGCTGTTCATCTGGGTTGTCCTGCCCAACTTCCTGTTCGGCCTGCTTGAAGGCAGGCTGATCGCAGTTGTATTCATCTTCGGCACCATCCGGACCGTTTTCGTCACCTGTGCCGGTATTGCTGTGGCGGGGCTTGGAGCGGCGCCGATGACGCCCATGCTTTGTTTTCTTCCTTGAGGGGTTATCCTCCATTGCCTCATCACCATTGGTTTCTTTTGGAGTGTCCACCATATTTATATCATATGAGGAAGTTGCTGTCCACCGCCCCGTGGGCGGTGGTTCCTGTTCTTCTCCTGCATCGTCGTTCACACCGTCAATGTCTTCAGAGTCGAAGTCAAGCACGTCGGTTAAATCATCGACCAAGGCAATGAAGTGGGTGGTGGGTGGGCAACGAATTCCTTCGTCGCCTGCTTCTCACTCGAGCCGGACATAGTTCGGCCAAGAGTCTCCTAACAAAGAGAGAGACTTTAACGAGTTCAGCACGTCGCCAAAGGGCGAGTGCTGGAAGATATCCGCAGCGGTGAACTCCATTACCGGTGCCCAACCAGATTCGGCGGGCTCGGGAGTGCGCGGACTGGAAGCTACAGCCGGATACGAGTCCGGGGGTCCGGTGTCATAAGCTTCCTTGGGGGTGACGCCTGTGTTCGGCTCTACCGCCGATGAGTGTGCGGCTTCTGGGGCGGGGTCCATCCACCCGTCCTTGGGTGACGCAATCTGCTCCGGATTTAGGTCCGGAGCTCCAGCAGGGGCGATATCCCGAGCATAGTCCGACAGTATGTCTAAGTCGTGCTCATCGTGACTGTCCGGTGCTCCTGGCGCAGGCCCGAATCCGTTGAATATCAAGTCTCCGCGGATATCGGTTGTGTAGTTCAAGTTTCCGAACCTGACCTGATGACCAGGGGCGTAGCTGTCGATCTGCTCCAGACGGCCAAGCGAATTGGCCCGCAGTGCGAAGCCACCGAACACGAAGATCTGTCCAGGGAGAAAAGTCTTTCCCTGGACCATGTTGTTGTTGATGATTGAAGCAACCATCAAGCCTTGCAGCGGAGACACAGAGGAACTCTCAATGAAAGCACCAATGTCAGTGTCAAAACCGGCAGATCTCGGGTAGGGGGTCCCGATCTGTGTGTCTAAGGCTGATGGTAACAGGAGGCAAGGGACACAATGTTTACCCAGGTTCGGGCCCTCTCGATGGAGGTAAAACCCTAGTTCCTGCTTGATTGATATTGATGATATGAGTAGTACAAGAGTTGATCTACCACGAGATCGTAGAGGCTAAACCCTAGAAGCTAGCCTATGATGATTATGATTCTGTCTCTAAGGACTAAACTCTCCGGTTTATATAGACATCGGAGAGGGCTAGGGTTTACATGGAGTCGGTTACAAAGAAGGAAATATAATATGCGGATCGCCAAGCTTGTCTTCCACGCAAAGGAGAGTCCCATCCGGACACGGGACGGAGTCTTGAGTCTTGTACCTTCACGCTCAAATAGTCCCGACAAAGTATATAGTCCGGCTGTCCGGATACCCCCTAATCCAGGACTCCCTCAGATGCCCCGCGGGTTCGGACCAACAACGATGTCGTCGTCGCATCACTCCACCAACCGCGTTGTGTCATCACCCAGGCCTTTATTCCTTTAAACAATATGTTTGCAAAAATTAATTACGCAAAGATGTTTATCATTATTAATATTTCTTCTGGCCTGTGCAATTTACACATGGGCAGGAAATCTACTTTGTGTGCGCCACCTTGGCGAGCATCGCTGCCGCATCGTCTATTTTGTTTGTTGTCAAATCGGAGAAGAAAATAAAGATGATGACGCCCGCCGTCAGGCGGTACATCGGATCCGGACTCTGCTGCGGCGACGAGCAGCACACCCAACTCATGGAAACATTCTACCCCGCGCGTCTTGGCAATTCTTGGAGAAGCGAGCGATCCAGCCGAGGGGACCAGGCATGTGCAACTTTGCGCTGACGAACATTAAGCCCGATAGCAGCACACATCAGGGAGACTTCGTTCTTTGCCTTTTTCATATTTGGCATCTAGTCGGCCCCTGGTTCTCTGCTACTTTCTACTAAAAAGACATCAGGAAATCTACTTCTTCTGCTTCACTTCGGCAAACCAACGTCATTGTCCCAATCGGCTTGTGTGATCACCTTGTTGGTTGAATTGCTATACCAACATGTTAGGTCGCCTCGGGGACTTCGGCATCGCTGAGAGAGCTCTACCTCATCGAGTGTTTAGCACAAGGGCCATATTTCTCTTATTACTCATTTTGCGTAAATTATTTATTATGCTATGATTTTTTACTATTAATTCTGGCTTGCACTATTTTCTGTGCACAGATAAATGGTCCGGGTTAGGCAGCGCTGTCACCTCAGCATATCGACGTACCACATCACCTCGGCTGGACCGGGGCTTCACCTCTTCGGAGTGTCGAGCTCTTCGCTCGGCCACATTGGGCTTGGGGGCTGAGACCTTGTCCCGCACCAAGCTCGGACTGCATCATCAATGCCAAACACATTAACCAGCTAAGTCGCTTTCATGCTCAAAAACTCCCAGTTTTAAATTTTGTTCGGTTCGACCAAGCATTATAATTTTCTGGCAAAATGTTGCTTGCGAAAAACTTCCTTGTCAAAACTTTGTTTGTGACACACAAATTCAAATACCCCATTTAACCGGGGGCTTCCTTTATGAAGCCTTTCCTCTTGCATATGATTATACTTGTACAGCTTCGTTCCTTGTTCGTGTATTATGCCACAATATGCACCATGTTGACTTAAGCGACTTGCAAGCTGGGTTGCCTTGCTCCTGTGTTTACCCCTACATTCCCGATTGTTTGGCTAGGGAGTAAAGGGAGTACCTCTGCGATTGTCACAATCGGGTCATCCGAGCTCGGACCTCAGACTGGGTGAAGCCGAAAGCTAGCGCTCTTATTGTTTTCAACAATGGTCGGCACACAACAGAACTTATGAGTACAAAAAATCTATTGCACAAGTCTCATAAGTAACAATGAGCAACCGAAGAAAGGTATCAGTGGAGGTACTATTTTCTTCGAAGATGCTTCTTACACTTTGTCAGTAATATAGCATAAGTTCCCTGAGCGCGCTTTGTCTGTTACAGCCTTATGGCCTGATTGCCTGGTTATCGGAAACACCGTCGATATTCTCGACAGGTGGAGTACATAACACTTTTCGGCCCTTGGCCGAAGAGGGAGAAGCCGACGGTTGGTTAAGACGCGTTTAAAGTTTGGGTGAACGCATATATGATGCAAGCACTTCGGTACATGCAATCATTATACATAAAATTCTTTTACCCAAGTCACTCGGGGGCTCTTATGTGAGCTGTTTTATAATAAGTGTTCTTCTTCATAGTCGTTGCAAAATCTTTTTTCTATCACCCCTTTTTTCGACGCGAGTGTGTGGTCAATAGCCAGGGAGCCTAGTTTCTCTCTCAAAGCCGCTAAAGTTTGCTAAACTAGCCTAACAGGAAGTACTCCACCTTCGGGATAGGAGGTTGAAGCCGTAGGCTGACCCGCTTGAAGTCTTGAGATAGGATGTGTCATGTTAAAGCACGACATAATCACAATTTTTTTCTAAGACCAATTTTCTGATTGGCACCGAACAATTCTAGTTCGGACGTCGAGTTTTTCTTGACGTTTTTTTGGTTTTCCAATCCTATGGCACTTTTCAACTATTTATGTGTTTTCCGCATAAGTCTCGAGTGCAACGCCGGAAACCTTTAGAGATTCGGCAAAAATTCTCGGATATTGCTATATATGCATCAGTTTCGAATTGTGTTTTCGGTGAATAGTTGGGTTCCCCGGCTCCTGTGCTTGCCTCCTATGTTCCGCTTTGTTCGACTAGGTGTGCAAAGGGAGAACCACTGCGATTGTGCTTCCATCTCGCATGGTTAAGCACCGCAGTGGAGAAAGCCGAAAACTAACTGTCACAATAAGCGTAAACTGGTCAGTGGTCTGATGACTATATTAAATCACGGGTCGTTCATAACATTGGCTGAAGTGTTTACGGCTTGACCTCAGCTGTCGCCGAACACTAACCAGGGGGCTACTTGCTGGCCTCCCAACTTTAAGCTCCTATGACTAAGTGAAAGTTATAAAGCCCGCATATCTGATCGCCTCGTTTCCGCCAACACAACCGCCTTCGCGCACCGAGACGTTGGTTAAGGGTTGTTTTTTTATCGAAAACACCCTGCGTAGCATTTACAAGGGGGTAGAAGCCGACGATGGGCCACTTTCAGATTATAAACGGTCGCAACGGAAGTGAAAATTTGGGTTCATTTAGACCATAGAGTTTGGAAGCTTTCCCCGAACTAAATCCTCAGTATTTTCCTCCCACATTGATTGGAGCTGAGGTTTCATGATCATGCTTAGCATGACAACCCAAAGAAAGGGACCGATAGCGGGACTATTTCCTTTGGACGATGTTTCTTGTGTTAAACAATAATATAACATGTCGCTCTGCGTACCTTTGTTTATAAAACCGTATGGCCGGATTGCCTTGTTTGCCGTAAATCTTTGCCCTCGTAAAGGCTTTATAAAGTAGGACAAACAATCCTCGGCTGCTGGCCGAGGAGGTTGAAGCCGATGGTCAGTCAACAAATTTTTGTACAATGCAGATCCGAGCATTAATGATGTAAAGTACTTGGATACATAGAGTCATTACACATAATTTGTGATTTTACTATGGATATCGATCCTTAATTCGGCCTCTCGTGCCCGCATTAAGACCCGGGGGCTACTAGGCTTCGGGCTTATTATTTACAAGTATTAAAAGGGCATCGATCCCCTGATCTGGTGTTGCCACCCGACCAGTGTCTTGGGGGCTACTGCATTGACAATCCAATGCAGAAAATTTAAAGTGCAATATAGTTTTCGAGGAGATTATTATCCTCAGGTTGGTCGGCCGCACCCAACCTGAGTCTCGAGGACTTTGCACACCGAGTTTCTATTCCTAAGTATGCTGCTGAGCTGGGAATTGATCCTCAGACTGATTTTATGAATCGACCTGAGTCTCAGGGGCTACTAGGGTCAGCGGTTTGATTTTTTCCTTCAGGTGCATCCCGAATATTAGGCCAACACGCACCTTGAGGGCTACTGGCTATACATCCCGGCAGAGATTACATTGCATAATTCGGAATTAAATTCATAAAAAGCAGCCCATGGCCGAGGTGGTGCACCACCTCGGATATAGTCCGGCGTTGGTGCTCAACTACAATAGACACCCCAGAAGCAGTCCGGCATAAAGCTCGGCCGCCAGTGGCTGGCTCCATAGAGGGCATTCTCGGCATTAAGCTCGGCTAAACTCCTTCAACTTTTTTGAACCAAGGTGATCTATGACACCTCGAATATAGTCCGGCGTTGGAGCTTGGACATAGTCCGTGGAGCTTGGACATAGTCCGGCGTTGGAGCTCGGATACAGTCCGGCGTTGGAGCTTGGACATAGTCCAATGTTGGAGCTCGGATACATTCCGGCGTTGGAGCTCGGAAGCGGTCCGGCGTTGGTGCTCGACTGCTAAAGATACCTCGAATGTAGTCCGACGTTGGAGCTCGGACGCAAGAGGACGTTGCCGCTCGGGAACAACTTCAAACCCGAGGTATGGCATAAAAGTAACAAGGCATTGATAAAGGCCGGAAACTTAAAGGGGCTCCTCGGATACCCGACGTGTAAACTCTTCGGAGTCACCTTGGTGATCCTCAAGATGAAAGACGAGAAGATTTGTTGAACCAATTTTCAAGACCAACGACCGAAGGTGAAGAATAGTTCAGAAGAATCGAGGAGCGTCCCCAACTTGAAAACCGGTTCAGGGGGCTACTAACAGTGTCCTGGACTAGGGGGTACTCACCACATCGTCTCTCGATCAGTTGGATTGGGCCGAGGACCCCCATGGCCGTATACTCATGGGCCAGTTCGGACAACCCCTGCCGCATACAAGGAAGACTCCACAAGACTTGGCGCCCAAGACAAGGACTCTCCTAAACCCTAGGCCTCCGGTGTCTTATATAAACCAAGGCCAGGCTAGTCAATAGACAATCTCATATTCATTACTACAATCTCGTGGTAGACACATGTACTCTGTACTACACCCATATGAATACAATCAAAAGCAGCATGTAGGGTATTATCTCATCAAGAGTGCCCGAAGCTGGGTAAAACCCCGTGTCCATGTTACCATCGCTCCAAAGCGCCTAGCTTAGGACCCCTACTATGAGATACGCTGGATATTGAACCGACACTCCTCACTAGCAGAATCCTTCCTCATAGATGGATTTCCAAGCACTCTAGCTGTAGTTTTTCTGACCCTCTTCTTGCCTTCTTCACCTGATCTTCTCTCAAGTGTTAAAACCATAGTTCCTTGAGTTGATGCTCTGGCCTTTGACATAGGAATTCTCTTGGCAGGTGCCTTCTTGTGCATACCAGGTTTTGTTGCAGCTGCAGTTCCATATTCCTTCTTCAACACTTTCTTCTTGGAGCTTACTTCCTCCTCAGCAGCCACATAGTCCTCATCCTCTGAGTCTGAGTTTCTATTTCTCCTTGTCCTTGTAGCTTCCTTGGGCAAATTGCTTGGAGTGCTCCTGCTGCCATCATCAGAGTTGCTAGATGGACTAATGAAGGAAATATGCCCTAGAGGCAATAATAAAGTTATTATTTATTTCCTTATATCATGATAAATGTTTATTATTCATGCTAGAATTGTATTAACCGGAAACATAATACATGTGTGAATACATAGACAAACAGAGTGTCACTAGTATGCCTCTACTTGACTAGCTTGTTGATCAAAGATGGTTATGTTTCCTAACCATAGACATGTGTTGTCATTTGATTAACGGGATCACATCATTAGGAGAATGATGTGATTGACATGACCCATTCCGTTAGCTTAGCACACGATCGTTTAGTATATTGCTATTGCTTTCTTCATGACTTATACATGTTCCTATGACTATGAGATTATGCAACTCCCATTTACCGGCGGAACACTTTGTGTGCTACCAAACGTCACAATGTAACTGGGTGATTATAAAGGAGCTCTACAGGTGTCTCCAAAGGTACATGTTGGGTTGGTGTATTTCGAGATTAGGATTTGTCACTCCGATTGTCGGAGAGGTATCTCTGGGCCCTCTCGGTAATGCACATCAATTAAGCCTTGCAAGCATTGCAACTAATGAGTTAGTTGTGAGATGATGCATTACGGAACGAGTAAAGAGACTTGCCGGTAACGAGATTGAACTAGGTATTGAGATACCGACGATCGAATCTCGGGCAAGTAATATACCGATGACAAAGGGAACAATGTATGTTGTTATGCGGTCTGACCGATAAAGATCTTCGTAGAATATGTGGGAGCCAATATGAGCATCCAGGTTCCATTATTGGTTATTGACCGGAGACGTGTCTCGGTCATGTCTACATTGTTCTCGAACTCGTAGGGTCCGCACGCTTAAAGTTACGATGACAGTTTCATTATGAGTTTATATGTTTTGATGTACCTGAGGTTGTTCGGAGTCCCGGATGTGATCACGGACATGACGAGGAGTCTCGAAATGGTCGAGACATGAAGATTGATATATTGGAAGTCTATGTTTTGACATCGGAAGTGTTCCGGGTGAAATCGGCATTTTACCGGAGCACCGGGAGGTTACCCGAACCCCCCGGTAACTTAATCGGCCTTAATGGGCCTAGTGGAGGAAGAGGAGAGGAGGCCAAGGGGCAGCCGTGCACCCCTCCCCCCCAAGTCCTAATTGGACAAGGAGGGGGGCGGCGGCCCCCCTTTCCTTTCCCCTCACTCTCTCCTCCCCCCTAAGTCCTAGTCCAACATGGAAAAGGGGGGGAGTCCTACTCCCAGTGGGAGTAGGACCCCTCCTGGCGCGCCCTCCTCTTGGTCGGCTGCACCCCCCTTGCTCCTTTATATACGGGGGCGGGGGCACCCTAGAGCACAACAATTGATCCTTGAGATATCTCAGCGGTGTGCGGTGCCCCCCTCCACCATGGTCCTCGATAATATTGTAGCAGTGCTTAGGCGAAGCCCTGCGACAATAGAACATCAAGATCGTCACCACGCCGTTGTGTTGACGGAACTCTCCCCCGACACTTTGCTGGATTGGAGTCCGGGGATCGTCATCGAGCTGAACGTGTGCTAGAACTCGGAGGTGTCGTAGTTTCGGTGCTTGATCAGTCGGGCCGTGAAGACGTACGACTACATCAACCGTGTTGTTATAATGCTTCCGCTTTCAGTCTACGAGGGTACGTGGACATACTCTCCGCTCTCGTTGCTATGCATCACCATGATCTTGCATGTGCATAGGAATTTTTTTGAAATGACTACGTTCCCCAACAGTGGCATCCGAGCCTGGTTTTATGCGTAGATGTCATATGCACGAGTAGAACACAAGTGAGTTGTGGGCGATATAAGTCATACTGCTTACCAGCATGTCATACTTTGGTTCGGCGGTATTGTTGGATGAAGGGGCCCAGACCAACATTACGCGTACGCTTACGCGAGACTGGTTCTACTGACGTGCTTTGCACACAGGTGGCTGGCGGGTGTCCGTTTCTCCAATTTTAGTTGAATCAAGTGTGGCTACGCCCGGTCCTTGCGAAGGTTAAAACAACACCAACTTGACAAACTATCATTATGGTTTTGATGCGTAGGTAAGAACGGTTCTTGCTAAGCCCGTAGCAGCCACGTAAAACTTGCAACAACAAAGTAGAGGACGTCTAACTTGTTTTTGCAGGGCATGTTGTGATGTGATATGGTCAAGACATGATGCTAAATTTTATTGTATGAGATGATCATGTTTTGTAACAGAGTTATCGGCAACTGGCAGGAGCCATATGGTTGTCGCTTTATTGTATGCAATGCAATCGCCCTGTAATGCTTTACTTTATCACTAAGCGGTAGCAATAGTCGTAGAAGCATAAGATTGGCGAGACGACAACGATGCTACGATGGAGATCAAGGTGTCGCACCGGTGACGATGGTGATAATGATGGTGCTTCGAAGATGGAGATCACAAGCATAAGATGATGATGGCCATATCATATCACTTATATTGATTGCATGTGATGTTTATCTTTTATGCATCTTATGTTGCTTTGATTGACGGTAGCATTATAAGATGATCCCTCACTAAATTATCATAGTAAAAGTGTTCTCCCTAAGTATGCACCATTGCAAAAGTTCTTCGTGTTGAGACACCACGTGATGATCGGGTGTGATAGGCTCTACATTCAAATACAACGGGTGCAAAATAGTTGCACACGCGGAATACTCAGGTTAAACTTGACGAGCCTAGCATATAACAGATATGGCCTCGGAACACGGAGACCGAAAGGTCGAGCGTGAATCATATAGTAGATATGATCAACATATTGATGTTCACCGTTGAAACTACTCCATCTCACGTGATGATCGGACATGGTGTAGTTGATATGGATCACGTAATCACTTAGAGGATTAGAGGGATGTCTATCTAAGTGGGAGTTCTTTAGTAATATGATTAATTGAACATAAATTTATCATGAACTTAGTACCTGATAGTATCTTGCTTGTCTATGTTGATTGTAGATAGATGGCCCGTGTTGTTGTTCCGTTGAATTTTAATGCGTTCCATGAGAAAAGCAAAGTTGAAATATGATGGTAGCAATTACACGGACTGGGTCCGTAACTTGAGGATTATCCTCATTGCTGCACAGAAGAATTACATCCTGGAAGCACCGCTGGGTGTCAGGCCTGCTGCTGGACCAACACCAGATGTTATGAACGTTTGGCAGAGCAAAGCTGATGACTACTCTATAGTTCAGTGTGCCATGCTTTACGGCTTAGAACCGGGTCTTCAACGACGTTTTGAACGTCATGGAGCATATGAGATGTTCCAATAGTAGAAGTTAATATTTCAAGCAAATGCCCGGATTGAGAGATATGAAGTCTCCAATAAGTTCTATAGCTGCAAGATGGAGGAGAACAATTCTGTCAGTGAGCATATACTCAAAATGTCTGGGTATAATAATCACTTGATTCAACTGGGAGTTAATCTTCCGAATGATAGCGTCATTGACAGAATTCTCCAATCACTGCCACCAAGCTACAAGAGCTTTGTGATGAACTATAATATGCAAGGGATGGAAAAGGCTATTCCCGAGCTCTTCACGATGCTAAAAGCTACGGAGGTAGAAATCAAGAAGGAGCATCAAGTGTTGATGGTTAACAAGACCACTAGTTTCAAGAAAAAGGAGAAAGGGAAGAAGAAGGGAAACTTCAATAAGAACAGCAAGCAAGTTGCTGCTCAGGAGAAGAAACCCAAGTCTGGAACTAAGCCTGAAACTGAGTGCTTCTACTGCAAGCAGACTGGTCACTGGAAGCGGAACTGCCCCAAGTATTTGGCGGATAAGAAGGATGGCAAGGTGAACAAAGGTATATGTGATATACATGTTATTGATGTGTACCTTACTAATGCTCGCAGCAGCACCTGGGTATTTGATACAGGTTCTGTTGCTAATATTTGCAACTCGAAACAGGGACTACGGATTAAGCGAAGATTGGCTAAGGATGAGGTGACGATGTGCGTGGGAAATGGTTCCAAAGTCGATGTGATCGCGGTCGGCACGATACCTCTACATCTACCTTCGGGATTAGTTTTAGACCTAAATAATTGTTATTTGGTGCTAGTGTTGAGCATGAACATTATATCTAGATCTTGTTTGATGCGAGACGGTTATTCATTTAAATCAGAGAATAGTAGTTTTTCTATTTAGATGAGTAAAATCTTTTATGGTCATGCACCCTTGACGAGTGGTCTATTTTTTATTGAATCTCGATAGTACTGATACACATATTCATAATGTTGAAGCCAAAAGATGCAGAGTTGATAATGATAGTGCAACTTATTTGTGGCACTGCCGTTTAGGTCATATCAGTGTAAAGCGCATGAAGAAACTCCATACTGATGGAGTTTTGGAACCACTTGATTATGAATTACTTGGTACTTGTGAACACGTGCCTCATGGGCAAGATGACTAAAACACCGTTCTCCGGTACTATGGAGAGAGCAACTGATTTATTGGAGATCATACATACAGATGTATGTGGTCCAATGAATGTTGAGGCTCGTGGCGGATATCGTTATTTTCTCACCTTCACAGATGATTTGAGCAGATATGGGTATATCTACTTAATGAAACATAAGTCTGAAACATTTGAAAAGTTCAAAGAATTTCAGAGTGAAGTTGAAAATCATCGTAACAAGAAAATAAAGTTTCTATGATCTGACCGTGGAGGAGAATATTTGAGTTACGAGTTTGGTCTACATTTGAAACAATGTGGAATAGTTTCGCAACTAACGCCACCCGGAACACCATAACGTAATGGTGTGTCCGATCGTCGTAATCGTACTTTACTAGATATGGTGCGATCTATGATGTCTCTTATAGATTTACTGATATCATTTTGGGGTTATGCTTTAGAGACGGCTGCATTCACGTTAAATAGGGCACCATCAAAATCCGTTGAGACGACGCCTTATGAACTATGGTTTGGCAAGAAACCAAAGTTATCGTTTCTGAAAGTTTGGGGCTGCGATGCTTATGTGAAAAAGCTTCAACCTGATAAGCTCGAACCCAAATAGGAGAAATGTGTCTTCATAGGATACCCAAAGGAGACTGTTGGGTACACCTTCTATCACAGATCTGAAGGCAAGATGTTTGTCGCTAAATTCGGAATCTTTCTGGAGAAGGAGTTTCTCTCGAAAGAAGTGAGTGGGAGGAAAGTAGAACTTGATGAGGTAACTGTACCTGCTCCCTTATTGGAAAGTAGTATATCGCAGAAACAGGTTTCTGTGACACCTATACCAATTAGTGAGGAAGATAATGATGATGATCATGAAACTTCAGATCAAGTTGTTACTGAACCTCGTAGATCAACCAGAGTAAGATCCGCACCAGAGTAGTACAGTAATCCCGTTCTGGAAGTCATGTTACTAGACCATGATGAACCTACGAACTATGAAGAAGCGATGGTGAGCCCAGATTCCGAAAAATGGCTTGAGGCCATGAAATCTGAGATGGGATCCATGTATGAGAACAAAGTATGGACTTTGGTTGACTTGCTCAATGATTGGTAAGCCATCGAGAATAAATGGATCTTCAAGAAGAAGACTAGCGTTGATGGTAATGTTACTGTCTACAAAGCTTGACTTGTTGCGAAAGGTTTTCGACAAGTTCAAGGGGTTGACTACGATGAGACTTTCTCACCCGTAGCGATGCTTAAGTCTGTCCGAATCATGTTAGCAATTGTTGCATTTTATGATTATGAAATTTGGCAAATGGATGTCAAAACTGTATTCCTGAATGGATTTCTGGAAGAAGAGTTGTATATGATGCAACCAGAAGGTTTTGTCGATCCAAAGGATGCTAACAAAGTGTGCAAGCTCCAGCGATCCATTTATGGACTGGTGCAAGCCTCTCGGAGTTGGAATAAACGTTTTGATAGTGTGATCAAAGCATATGGTTTTATACAGACTTTTGGAGAAGCCTGTATTTACAAGAAAGTGAGTGGGAGCTTTGTAGCATTTCTAATATTATATGTGGACGACATATTATTGATTGGAAATGATATAGAATTTCTGGGTAGCATAAAAGGATACTTGAATAAAAGTTTTTCAATGAAAGACCTCGGTGAAGCTGCTTATATATTGCGCATCAAGATCTATGGAGATAGATCAAGACGCTTAATTGGACTTTCACAAAGTACATACCTTGATAAAGTTTTGAAGAAGTTCAAAATGGATCAAGCAAAGAAAGGGTTCTTGCCTGTAATACAAGGTGTGAAATTGAGTCAGACTCAATGCCCGACCACTTCAGAAGATAGAGAGAAAATGAAAGAAGTTCCCTATGCTTCAGCCATAGGATCTATCATGTATGCAATGATGTGTACCAGACCTAATGTGTGCCTTGCTATAAGTTTAGCAGGGAGGTACCAAAGTAATCCAGTAGTGGATCACTGGACAGCGGTCAAGAACATCCTGAGATACCTGAAAAGGACTAAGGATATGTTTCTCATTTATGGAGGTGACAAAGAGCTCATCGTAAATGGTTATGTTGATGCAAGCTTTGACACTGATTCGGACGATTCTAAATCGCAAACCGGATACGTGTTTACATTGAACGGTGGAGCTGTCAGTTGGTGTAGTTCTAAACAAAGCGTTGTGGCGGGATCTACATGTGAAGCGGAGTACATAGCTGCTTCGGAAGCAGCAAACGAAGGAGTCTGGATGAAGGAGTTCATATCTGATCTAGGTGTCATACCTAGTGCATCGGGTCCAATGAAAATCTTTTGTGACAATACTGGTGCAATTGCTTTGGCGAAGGAATCCAGATTTCACAAAAGAACCAAGCACATCAAGAGATGTTTCAATTCCATTCGGGATTTAGTCCAAGTGGGAAACATAGAAATTTGCAAGATACATACGGATCTGAATGTAGCAGACCCGTTGACTAAGCCTCTTCCACGAGCAAAACATGATCAGCACCAAGGCTCCATGGGTGTTAGAATCATTACAGTGTAATCTAGATTATTGACTCTAGTGCAAGTGGGAGACTGAAGGAAATATGCCCTAGAGGCAATAATAAAGTTATTATTTATTTCTTTATATCATGATAAATGTTTATTATTCATGCTAGAATTGTATTAACCGGAAACATAATACATGTGTGAATACATAGACAAACAGAGTGTCACTAGTATGCCTCTACTTGACTACCTTGTTGATCAAAGATGGTTATGTTTCCTAACCATAGACATGTGTTGTCATTTGATTAACGGGATCACATCATTAGGATAATGATGTGATTGACATGACCCATTCCGTTAGCTTAGCACACGATCGTTTGGTATATTGTTATTGCTTTCTTCATGACTTATACATGTTCCTATGACTATGAGATTATGCAACTCCCATTTACCGGAGGAACACTTTGTGTGCTACCAAACGTCACAATGTAACTGGGTGATTATAAAGGAGCTCTACAGGTGTCTCCAAAGGTACATGTTGGGTTGGCGTATTTCGAGATTAGGATTTGTCACTCCGATTGTCGGAGAGGTATCTCTGGGCCCTCTCGGTAATGCACATCACTTAAGCCTTGCAAGCATTGCAACTAATGAGTTAGTTGTGATATGATGTATTACGGAATGAGTAAAGAGACTTGACGGTAACGAGATTGAACTAGTTATTGAGATACCGACGATCGAATCTCGGGCAAGTAACATACCGTTGACAAAGGGCACAACGTATGTTGTTATGCAGTCTGACCGATAAAGATCTTCGTAGAATATGTGGGAGCCAATATGAGCATCCAGGTTCCGCTATTGGTTATTGACCGGAGACGTGTCTCGGTCATGTCTACATTGTTCTCGAACCCGTAGGGTCCGCACGCTTAAAGTTACGATGACAGTTTCATTATGAGTTTATATGTTTTGATGTACCGAAGGTTGTTCGGAGTCCCGGATGTGATCACGGACATGACGAGGAGTCTCGAAATGGTCGAGACATGAAGATTGATATATTGGAAGTCTATGTTTGGACATCGGAAGTGTTCCGGGTGAAATCGGCATTTTACCGGAGCACCGGGAGGTTACCGGAACCCCCGGTAACTTAATGGGCCTTAATGGGCCTAGTGGAGGAAGAGGAGAGGAGGCCAAGGGGCATCCATGCGCCCCTCCCCCCAAGTCCGAATTGGACAAGGAGGGGGGGCGGCGCCCCCCTTTACTTTCCCCTCTCTCTCTCCTTCCCCCCAAGTCCTAGTCCAACATGGAAAAGGGGGGAGTCCTACTCCCGGTGGGAGTAGGACTCCTCCTGGCGCGCCCTCCTCCTGGCTAGCCACACCCCCCTTGCTCCTTTATATACGGGGGCGCGGGGCACCCTAGAGACACAACAATTGATCCCTGAGATCTCTCAACCGTGTGCGGTGCCCCCCTCCACCATAGTCCTTGCTAATATTGTAGGAGTGCTTAGGCGAAGCCCTGCGACAGTAGAACATCAAGATCGTCACCACGCCGTCGTGCTGACGGAACTCTTCCCCGACACATTGCTAGATCGGAGTCCGGGGATCGTCATCGAGCTGAACGTGTGCTAGAACTCGGAGGTGTCGTAGTTTTGGTGCTTGATCGGTCGGGCCGTGAAGACATACGACTACATCAACCGCGTTGTTATAACGCTTCCGCTTTCGGTCTACAAGGGTACGTGGACATATTCTCCCCTCTCATTGCTATGCATCACCATGATCTTGCGTGTGCGTAGGAAATTTTTTGAAATGACTACGTTCCCCAACAACTAATGCCCTCACTCATGTCCACTTGCTATTTTGATTTGTTTTGGCTATCACTCTGGTCAAACATACTGGCAAAGCAAACTGATAGCAGAACCTGTTAATAGATATACATGAGGTAGAGTAGATGAGCATCACAAAGTGCAGAGTTTTTGCAAAAAGGATGAGTCAAAAACTTAGTTTTAGTTTTCTACAGGAAGCATTTCGGAGCTACCGATTTGAAAAACTCGGTGACACTGAAGCAACTTTGGAGTCTAAACATGTGGAATCCGTCAGACTGAGACACAATTCGGTGAATCCAAGTTTGCTAGGGTTTCACAAACCCTGGTATCGGTCACACCGATTTGCAACTTTCGGTTAGACTGAAAATCACTTGTGCATTGGCCTAAGCCAAATCGGTGGAACCGATTCCTACAATTCGGTCAGTCCGAGATGAGTCCGGCGGAAACCTAACCCTAAATTTTCAACTCAAATCTAATCTAAAGGATGTTTTCTCTGGATAGATTGATCTCATACGTGGTAAAGAACATGGCATTGACCTTGTGCTCGGAATCGGAGGTAAAAAGAATGCACAAGGGGTCGAACTCATACCCTGGTTCGGCGGTGAGTTCACTACGGTGGCAACGGCGGCGGAGACCAACGGTGGGAGGTCCCTGGCGACAAGAAGACGATCCGGAGACCCAGGCAGCAGAGTAGGACACGTGCGGGCAAAGAGGTTTTGGAGAAATTTCCAAATTCTGACTCATCAGTATATATATCATGGCACTGTCGGTGTGACCGAGTGGAACAACTCGGTGGCACCGAGACGCAAAATCGTAAGCGGTTACTGCAACTCAGTGAGATCAAAATGTTCTAATTGGTTGCACCGAGATTGAAAACTTGATCAATCCAGTGAACTCGGTGTGACTGAAATGGAGGAGTCGGTCAGACCAAAATACACAGAGAGGTTTTGGAAATTTTAAGTCAATGAGAAAACAGGAATCCGAGTGCTCCTCACATAGAGGGTTTGAATTTGACTTAGATCAAACTTTGCGATGTAGCATGAATAGAATTTGAGAAGAGAAAAGCATAGATAGCTAGAGGGAGTTATTAGGCATTCTTGTCCATCCATTTGGCAAAAATAAGAAACTCCAAACAATCAAAGCAACAAATGGATGTCCTTGAATGAGAAAAATATGCAATCAACATGCTCACACAATAAAATAGCAAAGGAAATATGTGGCAAAGCATGCACAATCACTCTAGAATCTATCAAGCAATTTGCGATGACTAGGTCATCTATATATGAGTATATTGACTTAGGAGTCAAATGAGAACATGTGATCATAGGTCATACTCATCGTTTAAGCACAAGTAGGGTTACCACTTTTACATAAAGCATTGTTGTGTTCACACCATTACAGTTGCTTTAGCTCAATTCGTAGAGTAAAGCTCCCCCTAGATGTGATATCCCCCCTAATAGGGATGAACTAACCTTGGGTTTTGTCGATGATGACTTCGTGTAGATATCGAAGATGTGGATGCTCATTGTTGATGTAGATCATTTGAAGCAACCCATTGGAGTGAGTAGCACTTTCAATACCTACATGGGTTAGTCCCACAAGGAACAAACAAGGATATCCACGGACAAAGAGTAAAACACACACATGATGATGTCCATGATAGCATTAGGTTACCTTGTCCCTTGTATTACCAACAAGAGGGTTTGTGACTCCTTGAGCTAGTGCAAGATGTGGAAGTTGTTTGCACATGTCCTTGCCAAAATGAATATAAGTGATGTATGTTGGCGGAGTCACCCTCAAGAACTCTCTAGTTCTTCTTCTTCGGGATCCACATCATCTTGATGGGAATCCTTGGAGTTGTAGATGTACTTGATGAAGTAGAACTTGATGTAGTCTTGGGAACCCACTTGACCAAGGCCTTCAGAGCATCTTCAAATGCATCAATCTCCTCTTGAAGCTTGTCCTTGCCTTTTAGCTTGTGGTCTTGTGGTGGAAGATCATCCTGAGCTTGTGTCCCTTTGAAGGAAGTAGGTTCATACTTCTATTGTTGAGGAACAAACTTCGTCTTGGGGTATTGATCTTCTTCCCAATCAACTCCATTGGCATTGAACTTTCATTCAAAACCAACACCTTGATTCTTCCGGTGCCTTCCTTGCTTCCGTAGAATTTCCTCAAATTGCTTACTTTCGGCAAGGCTTTTGTAAACAGCTTTCTCTATAATTCCCTTCAATAAGCTATTTTCTTACTCAAGTATAACTTGGCTAAGAGATTCATTATTGGAATCAAGAGAACTACTAGAAGCAACAATATTGGATTTAACATGATTATTGTTACTGCTAGAAGAAGAATCTTTCTTGTTCTTGTTGCTAGATTTTACTTGTGGCATGTAAGTAGACAAGAGTAAACGCTTAGCAATGTAATAAGAACTTTTCTCCTGAAGATCATCATTGATGGCCTTTAAGAACCCATGCTCTTGTTCAAGATTGAGCTTTTCGAAGCGTAACTTCTCATGAGCTTTTAAAAGTTCTCGATGATCTTCTAAATTGTTTCATGAGCTAACTTAAGAGTGTTTAGTTCTTTAGTTAGATTCTCAATCTCCTTCTTATCATTGTCATTCGTTTTATCTTGATTATCATGATTAATTGACATTTCGTCATAGTATTCATCACTAGAGTTGTCAACAAGTAAATCATCATCACCTAGGAAATCATCTTCATCACTATTGAAATCAACATACTCGGGGTGTGATACCTTGGGGCCTTTAGCCATGAAGCATCGTCCAATTCCTTCATTATGTGAGTCAAATATGTCATGGGAGTTGGTTGACACAAGTGCTAGACCGGAAACACCTTCATTTTGAGTATATTCAGAGTTGGAGTGATAACTTCTCTCATAGTGGTGGTCAGAGTCAGAGCCGGATACCCATTCACCAACATGAGCTTGATGTCTTTGTTTTGTGTAGCTCCTTGATGTCTTATCCTTCCTTTCTGAATCCTTGCTTCTTCGAGAGGTTCTTTGTTCATAGCGATCATCTCTACTCCTTCTCTCTCTTGGAGGTGATTCTTCCCTTTTGCTTCTTCTTTTAGGTGAGTCTTCTCTTCTTTTGTAAGGAGCCCTACACTCATTGGAGTAGTGTCTGGGTCTTCCACAATTGTAGCAGTTTCGCTCACGACTAGAAGATCTTTTGTCATTGTAGGACCTTGACTTGGAACTTCTTTCCTTGCTTCTACTCTTGTAGAATTTGTTGAAGTTCTTCACCATTAAGCTTAATTATGGCTTGTTTCTCATTTGATGATGTAGGAGCATCACATGAGGCTTTGTAAGCACCACTAGACTTGTTGCGAAGCTCTTCTTTGTCCTTGAGTGACATCTCATGAGCAACAATTCTTCCAATGACTTTGGTTGGCTTGAGATCTTTGTAATTTGGCATCATTTGGATCAATGTGCACACAATATCATATTTTCCATCCAAGGCTCTTCTTGATGATGAATTTGTTGGTCATATCTTCACTTCCTAAGCCGGCAATCTCATTTGTGATGAGAGCAAGCCTAGAGTACATTTCAGCGACACCTTCACCATCCTTCATTTTAAACTTGTCAAGTTGACTTTGGAGTACATCCAACTTGGATTCCTTGATAGAGTTGGTACCTTCAAGCATATGAGTCAAAGTATCCCAAATTTCCTTTACATTCTCAAGACGACTGATTTTGTTGAATTCTTTGGGGCACAATCCATTGAAGAGGATATCACAAGCTTGAACATTATATTGCAACATCTCCAATTCTTCTGCGGTAGCCTCACGGTTTGGTTCTCTCCCATCAAAGAATTCACCTTGCAAACCAATACACACAATAGCCCAAACGGCGGGGTTATGTCCAAGAATATGCATTTTCATCTTATGTTTCCAACTAGCAAAATTAGTACCATCAAAGTAAGGACCTCTACGGTGGTAATTTCCCTCGCTAGACGCCATACTCTCCTAGGTTGTGAAACCAAGGCTAGGATCACCAAAGCTATGGAAATCAAGGCAAAAGGAGACCCAAGGCTCTGATACCACTTGTAGGATCGAAAGTATGTCTAGAGGGGGGTGATTAGACTACTTGACCAAATAAATACTTATCCTTTTCCCAATTTTAGTTCTTGACAGTTTTTAGCAACTTAGCACAAGTCAAGAAATCTTAATACAATTCAAGCAAGCATGCAAAGAGTATATAGGCAGCGGAAAGTAAAGCATGCAGCTTGCAAGAAAGTAAACGGGAGGAGTTTGGAGGGAGCAAACGCAATGTTGACACGAAGATTTTTGGCGTGTTTCCGATAGGTGGTGCTATCGTACATCCACATTGATGGAGACTTCAACCCACGGAAGGTAACAGCTGCGCGAGTCCATGGAGGGCTCCACCCACGAAGGGTCCACGAAGAAGCAACCTTGTCTATCCCATCATGGCCATCGTACACAAAGGACTTGCCTCATTAGGGTAGATCTTCATGAAGTAGGCGATATCCTTGCCCTTACAAACTCCTTGGTTCAACTCCACAATCTTGACGGAGGCTCGCAAGTGACACCTAACCAATCTAGGATACACCACTCTCCAAAAGGTAATAGATGGTGTGTTGTGGATGAACTCCTTGCTCTTGTGCTTCAAACGATAGTCTCCCAACACTCAACTCTCTCTCACAGATTTGGCTATGGTGGAAAGATGATTTGAGTGGAAATCAACTCGGGGAAGGCTAGAGATCAAGATTCATATGGTAGGATAGGAATATCTTGGTCTCAACACATGAGTAGGTGGTTCTCCCTCAAAAAATGAGTAGTGGAAGTGTAGATACGTTCTGATGGCTCTCCTCTGTAATGAGGAATGGGTGGAGGGGTATATATACACTACAAAAAAAAGACACATCCGTGACATTTTGGGCCGAACGAATTTTTTTTGTCATACATATGACACTTCTATGACGATAATTTTGACAAAACCCGGTATCATCATAGATGTGGTGGGCTCCTACTTCTATGACAAAAAATCATGACAGAAAATGGGCTTTTCGTCCTGGGCGGGCCAGAGACGCAGCTGCATGACATTCTTTGGGCCGTCCATGATGGAAAAAACCGTGGTAGAAGCGAGAGGGAGGAAAATTTCGGGGAGTTGCCGGTTACGGTGGGAGGTCGGGGGTCGAGCGATGCGCGTTAATCTCGTACACATACGCACGTGTGTGAACCCAAGTGAGGCGTTGGGCTCTAACTCAACCCGAGCGATTGCACCGCAGGCTACGCATTACTAAACCCGAGCGATCGATCGATGGCTGTTAACTGAACCAGATCGAGCGATTCCTTCACTACTGCTGCTAACTGAAGCCGATCGATGCTGCCTCTGGGATG
>NC_041393.1:576152840-576153897 GCF_002162155.2 Triticum dicoccoides
TGGTGTGGTGGGCTGGATGAACAGTAGATGGTGGAGGGGTGCCCGTGGAAGGGTGGTTGAACAGGACCCCATGGTGTGGAGGGCTGGATGAACAGTAGATGGTGGAGGGATGCCCGTGGAGGGGTGGTTGAATAGTAGCCGATGGAGTAGCGCGCGGTGGAGGCTGGATGAACAGGAGCCCGTGGAGGCTGGAGGAAGTCGACGGTAGCCCGTGGAGGCTGGAGGAGGTCGACGGTGGAGATGAACAGCATCCCGTGGAGTCCCATTTTGCGGTACGCCACACCCCTCCCGATGAACAGGACCCCCGTTTCGACCGTAGCGCTCCAACACAAGTCTGTTTCGTCCGTTTTGCGGTACACCACACCCCTCCTGATCAACAGGACCCCCGTTTCGATCGTAGGAGGTCCGTTTCCTCCGTTTTGCGGTACGCCACATCCCTCCCGATCAACAGGACCCCCGTTTTGACCGTAGGAGGTCTGTTTCCTATGTTCTGCGGTACGCCAGGCCCCTCCCGATCAACAGGATCCCGTTTTGAACATGGTCGGTCGAACACAAGGCCGTTTCCTCCGTTGTGCCATACGCCAGGCCTCGTTTCCATCGCCTATTCCATCCAAGCCCTCCCGATGAACACGAACACGCATTCCTTTCCGCCCCAGCCGGTTGGTTCCCCATGAACACAACGATGATGTTGTTTCTCCGTTCCGACCTAGCCATGTACGTATGCGCGAGTAGGCATTCGAGACCCTGCCCGTATGTACGTACGTGGCCGTATTTTCTTTCTTGCACCCTCGCCGTTGTACGTACGTGTACATGCTACGTGCGCGCCTCTACTACGACACGTGCGCGCCTCTACATCGACCAGTATGTACGTACACGTTTGCGACCAGAATGACAACGCTACGTACGCTTCGACCAGGTGGGTCCCGACTGTCAGGCACTTCCTTGCCTACGAAGATGTAGCTGGTGGGTCCCAGCAGTTGGGGGGGGCGAATTGTTTTTTTTCGGACGCACTTCCTTGCGTGCGAAGATGTAGCTGGTGGGTCCCAGCAGTTAGGGG
>NC_041393.1:576154288-576175867 GCF_002162155.2 Triticum dicoccoides
CTTCCTTGCGTGCGAAGATGTAGCTGGTGGGTCCCAGCAATCAAGGGGGCGAATCGTTTTTTTTGCCCGGACGCACTTCCTTGCGTGCGAAGGTCTAGCTGGTGGGTCCCAGCAGTCAGGGGAAACGTTTTTTTTGCGAAATACGGTGGCCCGTCCGGTGGGTCCCCGCTGTCAGGTGGAGGAATAATTATTTTCCGCGTAATAAGGAGGCACTTCCTTGCTGCGGCCGTGGACCCAGCTGTCAGCCTCTCCACATACAGTCCATGTTCGATGGAAGTCGTTCCTTGACCATGTTGACCACGCCGCACTGAGAGCACCAGTGCGGTGGATGACGGCGAGGCCTAGGAAGGGGACAATGGGGAGCCGGGGAAGACGCTGCAGTGGAAGCCCACGCGGAGAGGAGTACAAGGGTTCACTGGTTCGGCTGCGGTGTGAGGCTGCCGTCGCCGCAGGGCCTCACCAACGATGGGAATAGTAAGGGGCGGTGAGGCCTCCGCGGCATCACATCCGGCCACGGGAGGCAGGAGCATGCGGCACGACCGGCGCAGCTTTGGGCGGCTAGAGCAAGAAGACCAGAGGTTGAAGAAGAACTACGGCCGTTGGATGGACATCGTACGGTCATTGGAGCTAGAATTGTTTATATTGACTAAGTTGAAAAAGCCCTCCGTCCCCGTCAACTTAGTAGGCCCACAAGTAAGCCTCCCACCAAGGTGGGTCCCAGCTAGTAGGGGGTATTCATTTTTTGTGCGTAATAAGGAGGCACTTCCGGTGGGTCCGAGCTGACAGCAGGGGGAACGTTTTTTTCACGAAATACGGTGGTCCGTCGGGTGGGTCCCAGCAGTCAGGGGCAAACATTTTTTTTGCAAAATACTGGTGGCCCGTCTGCTGGGTCCCTGCTGTCAGGTGGAGGAATAATTATTTTCCGCGTAATAAGGAGGCACTTCCTTGCGGCTGCCGTGGACCCAGCTGTCAGCCTCTCCACATACAGTATTCTTCCGATGGAATTCGGTCGTTGACCACATTGACCATGCCGAGCCGAGAGCACCACGGCGGTGGACGACGGTGAGGCCTAGGAAGGGGACGATGTGGAGCCGGGGAAGACGCGGCAGTGCATGCCCACGCGGAGAGGAGTACGAGGGTTCACTGGTTCGGCTGCGATGCCGTCACCGCAGAATAACAGGGGGTGTGGGTGACTGGACTGGAGGGATGGCCTGGCCACCGGTGGGAGTAGTATGGGGGCGGTGAGGCCTCCGCAGCAGCACATCGGCCACGGGAGGCAGGAGCAGGCAACACGACCGGCGCTGCTTTAGGCGGTTGGAGCAAGAAGACCAGAGGTTGAAGGAGCACTACGGCCGTTGGATGGACGTCGTACGGTCAGTCGAGCAAGAATCGTGCATATTGACTAAGTTGACAAAGCCCTTCGTCCCCGTCAACTTAGTAGGCACACTATATTGGGTCCCAGCTAGCAGGGGGAGTATTCTTTTTTTGGGCGTAATAAGGAGGCACTTCCTTGCGTGCGAAGATATAGCTGGTGGGTCTGAGCTGTCAGCGGCGGTAATGTTTTTTTCGCGAAATATAGAGGCCCTTTCGGTGGTTCCCAGATGTCAGGTGGAGGAATCATTATTTTGCGCGTAATAAGGAGGCATTTCCTTGCGTGCGGCCGTGGACCCAGCTGTCAGCCTCTCCACGTACAGTCCACTTCAGATGCATGTCGGTCGTTGACCATGTTGACCACGCCACGCCAAGAGCACCAGGGCGGTGGACGACGGTGAGGCCTAGGAAGGGAACGACATGGAGGCAGGGAAGACTCGGCAGTTGTTTCCCACACGGAGGGGAGTACGACTGTACGAGGGTTTACTGGTTCGTCTGCCGTCACCGGAGAATAACAGCAGGTGTGGGACTGTTGGTGAGTAGAGGGATGGCTAGGCCAGCGATGGGAGTACGGTGGGGCGGTGAGGCCTGCGTGGCAGCACAGCCGGCCGCAGGGAGGAGGGAGCAGGCAGTCCCGCCGGCGCTTGTTTGAGCGGCTGGAGCAGGAAGAGCAGAGATTGAAGAAGCACGACGGCCGTTGGATGGACATCCAATAGTATACAGGCCATCTGTGGAAAGCCTCAAATCTGTGGAAACAGCATACAGCCCATCTGCCATTATTTCAAATAGTTTACAACCCATTTGCTAATTCTTACGGTTTTTTTGGAGCGCATATTCTTTTTGTTAGCATTACAGCCCATATTGTGGCCACCGTTAAAAAATTATGCGAAATTTGGCATATGTCAGTGCAGTCTGAACTGTTTTTAATCCTGAAATTTCGAGTCACATTTAGACTAATTTTAAAAATAAATGTATATCAATATAAAATCCAATAAATTGTCCACGCATAAAAATCAATGCAATTTAAAATCTCGAAATGAAAAAAAGATATTTGAAACTAATTGTCGGTTTGATGTGTTTTAAAAATGTACAGCCCATTTCTCATTACTGATTGGCCATTTTCTGGGCCAGCCGAATGAAGCTCTCCTCGTCTTGAAAGATTTGCATCCCAATAGGCCTGATAAAGCGACTTACTTGACAAATCACAAAAAACTTGGCTAGCCATTTTCAAAAAGAAAAAAAATATTGGGCTGGTCTGTGGTAAACATAAAAGAAAAGGTTGTCTAGACAGGCGAGAGTGTCCCGCACAACCCAGGTTGACACCCTGCTTCCGTCTCAAAAACAAATTTGATAAATGCCACTCCAATTATGGTGATTCATAAAAATGCCACTGCAATTTCCAAACATTGAAAAATGCCACTGCAACTTTTGCAAACTTTGAAAAACGCCACTGCAGTTTGCAAACTTTGAAAAACGCCACTCCAGACTTCAAAAAATGCCACTAGAAATGGCATGAAATGGCATTTTTAAAGTTTGGAAATTGCAGTGGCATTTCTCGGAGGCATTTATCAAATTAACCCAAAACAAAAATAACTGGGCGAGCTGTTGGGTCCCTGGTGTCAGCCGCTCGTTGTGCAATTCTCTCGTTTATTGACTACATTGACAATGGCATGGGACCCAGATGTCAGAAATCCACTAGGAGGAGCCATTTTTTTATTGGCTTGAAATGAGGCACTTGCTTGCGTACTGCCATGACCTTGGCGGGTCCCTGCTGTCATCCTCTCCATGTACAATCATCTCCTGATTGTGTACGCGTCAACTCGCTAGGCCCACAAGTCAGTCGCTAAACCCGTGGAGGACAATACAACCCATTGAAAAAAATAGGGTCATTTGCATTACTGCCCCTAACTTGAACCACCTACTCACATTTGCCCCTAATTTCAAAGCATGCTCAAATTTTCCCCTTTGCTGTTAACTCACTACTTAGAAATGCCCTTCCGTCCAGTCAAAGGCCTTTGACCGTCAAAGCCCCATGTGTACTGTAGCAGACGGAAAGTGCTACAGTATTGGACGGAAAGTGCTACAGTATTGTATGGAAGGGCATTTCTAAGTAGTGAATTAACAGGGGAGGGGTAAATTTGAGCATGCTTCAGAACTAGGGGAAAATCTGAGTAGTGGGTTCGAGTTAGGCGCACAGATGTAAATGTCCCAAAAAAATAACAGCCCATTCCATACGTTCAAACAGAAAGTTCAACATTCAGAGCAAAGTAACAGGTCTGATCCACATATAGAGTACTGAACTTCCACGTTGACAACCATCATAGCCAAGTTAACTATCTACTCCCACTAGACAAGTACTAACTTACTCTTAGCTAACTAGACAATGCCGGCCGCCATCTGCGGTACAGGCTAAACGCCGGCACCGGCGTCCTGCGCCTCGCCTCGGACTTGCTAGAGGTGCGATAGGGCGCGTTGCTCGCGTGTGTTGGCCCTTTCCATGCCGGTGTGGTCCACTGAAGCTTCGGCTTCCAAGCGGGAAACCCACTTGATGAGCGGGTAGTAAAAATCGGTGGCACGAACGTGTGCGTGCCCGACAGCCTCCAGGGCTATTTGCCGGGCGCCGACCTCCAGGTAGTCGGCCCAGTTGCGGGCGCTCTGCTCGCGACTCAGAGCGTCGGTGCGCTACTGCTCCATGTCCTGCTGGCGGCGCAAATCGGTGATACGCTGCTCCTCCGCCAGGCGGTCGCGCTCCAATAACTCCTGCTCCTCTGCCATGCAGTCGTGCTCCAACAACTCCTCGATCTGCGCATTGCCATCTAAAGACAGATAGAATGCCTCCTCCCTCCGTCTGCCTTCCGGTGAAAAACCGAACACTAGTTCCGGCGGTGACCGCCTCCGGCGTCGCCTACCGCGGACGGGCGGTGGCATGGCGGACGTGGCGAGCAACGTCGGGCCGGTGGGGGCTTATGTGTATATGGTGAGTTGGGTCACGGTGGCACTAGAGAAGGCTGGGAAACAGTACTTATAGGGGGAAGGTAGCGCGACGGTCATTGGAATTCAATGCATAATGGCTTAGCGCGCCAGCTTGCCGTGGAAAACTAGGGAAACTGAAATAATGATTGTGCCATCCCGTCCCATCTGGGTCGCACGGCGGCATGGCGGTCAAACGAGTGCACTCGAATCATCTCCCTCCTTGTCAATAATGATTTCACGGATTTAAAAAGCCCGCAACAATTAAAGCGTATCTTTTTCGCATCAGTTAGCTGCCTTAATTACGGCCGGCTGCATGCAGGCACTCAGAATCGCTCGCAGGCAGTACGCGAAGCAGCATGCAACAAGTCGTAGCTGAGGGCACGCATGCAGCCACTTAAATCACTGGAATTAATTAGGCTTAAACTTCTGCATGCCGTTAATTATTTCCATGCCTTGGTCTTGCTTCTTTGCTCACGGGACTAATAAACCCAGACGGAGGGAGTACCTTGGTTGGTGAGAGGTTTGAATTAAGCCCTGCAAACTGGAAAGGAGGTACTAGTACATGTGTGATCCGCTATTTATTCGTGTAGGATCGAGTAGGTTGTTTCTTGAATTGAGCCCTGCAAACCGGAAAGGAGGTAGTACATGTGTGATCCGCTATTTATCCGTGTAGGATCGATAGTGTAGCTTGTCAGTTTCTTCAGAGGTAGGCATTTTTATTCGTGTAGGATCAATAGTGTAGCTTGTCAGTTTCTTTAGAGGTAGGCATTTTTATTCAAAAAACTGCCACTTCGCATCTTGCGTCGCAAATAAAACTTCCAGGAGTGCATTTGTAGGCTAGCTAGTGATTGATCAGTAACTTGTAAACACTGAGCGAACAGAAATAAGTAACTGTTAATGCATCTCAATGATTCACAGATCATATACAAATATGTAGCTCCAAAAGCAAAGATCAGCCACTTCGGATCTTGCGTCGCAAATAAAACTAACTAGTATGATTCCCATACATAAGATCAACATGTTAATGCATCTCAATGATTCACAGATCATATACAAATATGTAGCTCCAAAAGCAAAGATCTAGAAAAAAACATCTGTTCTTCCTACGAACATGGATGCTTCTCTTGGCCAACATTCAGTACAGACTGAAAGACAAATTTGTTTGTGAAGTCTACAATTCCTCTTGCAAACATAAGTGGTTTCACCAACAGCTGGAACCATGAGAATGAACCACACATGATGGAGGAACATCCACTGCAATATGATTTGGTCTTCTCTCGATCACACCGTGAGACTATTTTCGGAATACAAACTTTAACTTAGGGAAAATGATGCCCATTGTATAATCAGACCAAAGCAATGAAGCACCTAGTGTTGGCCAGTAAATAGTACAATACTACTTTTCTGCAGTCCATGAAGTGACTATCCAATCTTTGTGTCTATTTTCAAATGGCACTGCATGCAGTGACTATACTATTCTCTTGTGAAGTTCAACCAAAATTGCGGACACTTTGTTTGTTTGCCAAATAGCAATGGGCAGACATCTCTGTCTGCACAAATATCAAGCAGCTAGTAAACATATACCACACCATGTTCGCAGTGATGGAAGAGGTGAAATCGATACAACCAAAATTGAGCATCCAATCATTGAATCCTGTCCTGCACCTCCAATGTAGGTCCACCCTGCCAATAAATTCACATGCAAACCACTAGTATTACTATCTAATGACAGTACAAAAAGAGTAGTAAGATAGTAGCAAACCATGTACCTTCGTAATGAACAGCTCATAGTGCCACCAATTGGATATAAAGGTTTGGAAAAAAACATGCTCCTAATGTTGAACCAGTTGGACTTTTTGTGCAGTTCCACTAAAATCGAGCATCCCTGTTTGCATAGATATTAAAAGTGTGATTACTATAAAAGTGGCACTAGTTGAAGCATAGACTCACAAATGTAAGCATTCCAGTTTCTTAATGGGAAAAGGTAGCAAGACTGTTTCTAACCAACTGTTTGAAGGAATAAATAAAGCAACAGCGGCTGATATCAGGAAGGCATACATAGTTTTTTCTGAAAAACTGAGCCATTCCTGACCTTTCCTCTTCTTTTAAGAAAATTTTGTGCAGTTCTACTAAAAAATAATGCCATCACCACCTTGACAATTCAGTGACACTATACAAAAGGAAATGACTTAACATTACATCATGATGTCAGGTATGTAGTCGACAGGCATTAGAGACAAACATACGGACCTCCTCCGATAACATAATGAACATTAATTTTAACAACGGTGTGACTAGCTTTACCGGGATAATTTGAGTGAATTCTACACCCTCTGTTCCTTAATATAAGACGTTTTGCGGTCCAATTTAAAGTACCCAAACGTCTAGTATTTAGAAAAACAGGTAGTAGTTTTCTTGAGCACATATCTGGGAAAGCTTGCCACACTTTATTTATGTCCATACGCTAATGCAACACCATTCGAATACTACAAATATACACTAATCCAGTGGCTAGTGCAACAGTAGAGTAGTTAGTTTATTACAGGGTACAGTACAATGGTTTTACTAAACAGATTTCAATAAACTCTAGCACTGGAAGGTTTCTATAAGAATTAACAATACAAAATGTAAAGGTAACAAGTTTCAGCATTGGTATACTAGCTGTGCATGAGCATTAAACCAAATACAGAAGTCTGGAGGTAACTAGCATTATTAACTAATGACAGTATAAAAAATTGCAAACCATGTACCTCCAAGGTAAATATCATTTCGAACTCGGGGGTACCTTAAAAATCGTTATCCCAATCTTGATAATCGATCAAACATAAAAACTTGATCGAATGAATCAAGAGAACAGCCGGAGGAGGAGGTGCCCACTCTTGACCTTTCCTCATGTCTTCATAATTGTCTGTGCAGTTTAACCAAAATAAAATGACATCAGCGCCTTGGCATTTTGGTGACACTGTACAAAAAAATTAACTTATCTCATGAAAGTGAGCTATGTAATCTATAAGCATTAACAGTGCAAAAATCTGAAGGTAGTAACAAGTTTCATCGTTGGTATACTGGCTGTGCAACAGCATTAATGCCTTAGCTGAAAAATCTTTAATACATCCACAATCAACAGCTAACCCTGAAATGATCCAGTGACATTAAATTGCACTGCTTAAATTTATCGGTGGCATTAGACTGAGAGCGGCATTAGTTAAATGTGGCATCACTTTAGCAGTAGCATTGCTTGACTTGACTGCTGGCGTTATACTAACAGCAAAAAAAGTGGCAATAAGAGCATGGGAGGCCCATTCGGACAGTGGGCGCACCAGTAGGATGTACCTCCACGGACGCAGGGTGGTGAGGGAGGTATGGTTGCCCAGAGCAACAAATATCCAGGCAGCATATGTGGATTATGTCCCATTTTTGTTCTCTTTAGCCACCTTTTTCCTATGTGAGGACAACAAACCGATCGACCTAGTCATTCTCTATTGCGTTGCCATGCCTTTCTACCCTTCTTCAACCAAGAGACACGAGACTTGTTCCTTAGCTACTGATTTTCCCCTTTTCAACCTAGATGCGGGTTCGATGCCTACTCTCTTGGACAGTACAGTCTCCCTTCCTTTCCTTATTCAAACCAGACATGGATTGGTCTGCATGAAGTAGGGTTTCCTTTGATAGTGCAAATCATGGTTTTCGTCTGCGTGGCCAGCAGAGCAGAGGATAGCAAATTGGGAAGATGGTGGAGTGGAAAAAGACCCACATGCAATGACGTGCCAGATGGGGCAATAGAACAAGGGCATGGTTCGAAAAGAGGTAGCATACCTGAGGGTCGGCGGGAAGTGGCTTCGCTCATGGTCGTCGTCCTCCGCACACACTACGGCAACAAGCTTGGGGACGGAGGCCATCCCGCGCGGGCGCTAGGTCTGAGAGGACGGCCTTGTCGTCAGTGCGTGACCTCGCTCGCCGACGACGAGTGCGTCAATGCTGCACGTCCTTTTCTTCCCCGGCGGATTTGTGACCGCCGATGAGGAGGGGAGAGGGGTCGTCTTTTTTAGATCTGGAGAGAGGGTGGTAGTGTGAGAAGCAAGTGGGCAGCCCTTGGCAAGAAAGCGCTGAAACTCCAGCCTATATATCTTCTTTATACTGGGTGTGGGTGACTGGACTGGAGGGATGGCCTGGCCAGTGGTGGGAGTAGTATGGGGGCGGTGAGGCCTCTGCAGCAGCACATCGGCCACGGGAGGCAGGAGCAGGCGACACGACCGGTGCTGCTTTGGGCGGCTGGAGCAAGAATACCAGAGGTTGAAGGAGCACTACGACCGTTGGATGGACGTCGTACGGTCAGTCGAGCTAGAATCGTGCATATTGACTAAGTTGACAAAGCCCTTCGTCCCCGTCAACTTAGTAGGCCCACTATACTGGGTCCCAGCTAGCAGGGGGAGTATTCTTTTTTTGGGCGTAATAAGGAGGCACTTCCTTGCGTGCGAAGATATAGCTGGTGGGTCTGAGCTGTTAGCGGCGGTAACGTTTTTTTCGCAAAATACAGAGGCCCTTTTGGTGGGTCCCAGATGTCAGGTGGAGGAATCATTATTTTGCGCGTAATAAGGAGGCATTTCCTTGCATGCGGCCGTGGACCCAGCTGTCAGCCTCTCCACATACAGTCCACTTCAGATGCATGTCGGTCGTTGACCATGTTGACCACGCCACGCCAAGAGCACCAGGGCGGTGGACGACGGTGAGGCCTAGGAAGGGAACGACATGGAGGCAGGGAAGACTCGGCAGTTGTTTCCCACGCGGAGGGGAGTACGACTGTACGAGGGTTTACTGGTTCGTCTGCCGTAAACGAAGAATAACAGCAGGTGTGGGACTGTGGGTGAGTAGAGGGATGGCTAGGCCAGCGATGGGAGTACGGTGGGGCGGTGTGGCCTGCGCGGCAGCACAGCCGGCCGCAGGGAGGAGGGAGCAGGCAATCCCGTCGGCGCTTGTTTGAGCGGCTAGAGCAGGAAGAGCAGAGATTGAAGAAGCACGATGGCTGTTGGATGGACATCCAATAGTATACAGGCCATCTGTGGAAAGCCTCAAATCTGTGGAAAACAGCATACAGCCCATCTGCCATTATCTCAAATAGTTTACAACCCATTTGCTAATTCTTACGGTTTTTTTGGAGCCCATATTCTTTTTGTTAGCATTACAGACCATATTGTGGCCACGGTTAAAAAATTATACGAAATTTGGCATATGTCAGTGCGGTCTGAACTGTTTTTAATCCCAAAATTTCGAGTCACATTTAGACTAATTTTAAAAACAAATGTATATCAATATAAAATCCAATAAATTGTCCACGCATAAAAATCAATGCAATTTAAAATCTCGAAATGAAAAAAAGATATTTGAAACTAATTGCCGGTTTGATGTGTTTTAAAAATGTACAACCCATTTCTCATTACTGATTGGCCATTTTCTCGGCCAGCCGAATGAAGCTCTCCTCGTCTTGAAAGATTTGCAGCCCAACAGGCCTGATAAAGCGACTTACTTGACAAATCACAAAAAACTGGGCTAGCCATTTTCAAAAAGAAAAAAAATATTGGGCTGGTCTGTGGTAAACATAAAAGAAAAGGTTGTCTAGACAGGCGAGAGAGTCCCGCACAACCCAGGTTGACACCCTGCTTCCGTCTCAAAAACAAATTATATAAATGCCACTGCAATTTCCAAACATTGAAAAATGCCACTGCGACTTTTGCAAACTTTGAAAAACGCCACTGCAGTTTGCAAACTTTGAAAAACGCCACTCCAGACTTCGGAAAATGCCACTAGAAATGGCATGAAATGGCATTTTTTAAAGTTTGGAAATTGCAGTGGCATTTCTCGGAGGCATTTATCAAATTAACCCAAAACAAAAATAACTGGGCGAGCTGTTGGGTCCCTGGTGTCAGCCGCTCGTTGTGCAATTCTCTCGTTTATTGACTACGTTGACAATGGCATGGGACCCAGATGTCAGAAATCCACTAGGAGGAGCCATTTTTTATTGGCTTGAAATAAGGAGGCACTTGCTTGCATACTGCCATGACCTTGGCGGGTCCCTGTTGTCATCCTCTCCATGTATAATCATCTCCTGATTGTGTACACGTCAACTCGCTAGGCCCACAAGTCAGCCTCTAAACTCGTGGAGGACAATACAACCCATTGAAAAAAATAGGGTCATTTGCATTACTGCCCCTAACTTGAACCACCTACTCACATTTGCCCCTAATTTCAAAGCATGCTCAAATTTTCCCCTTTGCTGTTAAGTCACTACATAGAAATGCCCTTCCGTCCAGTCAAAGGCCTTTGACCGTCAAAGGCCCATGTGTACTGTAGTAGACGGAAAGTGCTACAGTATTGGACGGAAAGTGCTACAGTATTGTACGGAAGGGCATTTCTGAGTAGTGACTTAATAGGGGAGGGGTAAATATGAGCATGCTTCAGAACTAGGGGAAAATCTGAGTAGTGGTTTCGAGTTAGGGGCACAGATGTAAATGTCCCAAAAATATAACAGCCCATTCCATACGTTCAAACGGAAAGTTCAACATTCAGAGCAAAGTAATAGGTCTGATCCACATATAGAGTACTGAACTTCCACGTTGACAACCATCATAGCCAAGTTAACTATCTACTCCCACTAGACAAGTACTAACTTACTCTTAGCTAACTAGACGATGTCGGCCGCCATCTGCGGTACATGCTAAACGCCGGCACCGGCGTCCTGCGCCTCGCCTCGGACTTGCTAGAGGTGCGATAGGGCTCGTTGCTCGCGTGTGTTGGCCCTTTCCATGCCGGCGTGGTCCACTGAAGCTTCGGCTTCCAAGCGGGAAACCCAGTTGACGAGCGGGTAGTAAAAATCGGCGGCACGAACGCGTGCGTGCCCGACAGCCTCCAGGGCTATTTGCCGGGCGCCGACCTCTAGGTAGTCGGCCCAGTTGCGGGCGCTCTGCTCGCGACTTAGAGCGTCGGTGCGCTGCTGCTCCATGTCTTGCTGGCGGCGCAAATCGGTGATACGCTGCTCCTCCGCCAGGCGGTCGCGCTGCAATAACTCCTGCTCCTCCGCCATGCGGTCGTGCTCCAACAACTCCTCGATCTGCGCATTGTCATCTAAAGACAGATAGAATGCCTCCTCCCTCCGTCTGCCTTCCTGTGAAAAACCGAACACTAGTTCCGGCGGTGACCGCCTCCGGCGTCGCCTACCGCGGACGGGCGGGGGCATGGTGGACGTTGCGAGCAACGTCGGGCCGGTGGGGGCTTATGAGTATATGGCGAGTTGGGTCACGGTGGCACTAGAGAAGGCTGGGAAACAGTACTTATAGGGGGAAGGTAGCGCGACGGTCATTGGAATTCAATGCATAATGGCTTAGCGCGCCAGCTTGCCGTGGAAAACTAGGGAAACTAAAATAATGACTGTGCCATCCCGTCCCATCTGGGTCGCACGGCGGCATGGCGGTCAAACGAGTGCACTCGAATCATCTCCCTCCTTGTCAATAATGATTTCACGGATTTAAAAAGCCCGCAACAATTAAAGCGTATCTTTTTTCGCATCAGTTAGCTGCCTTAATTACGGCCGGCTGCATGCAGGCACTCAGAATCGCTCGCAGGTAGTACACGAAGCAGCATGCAACGAGTCGTAGCCGAGGGCACGCATGCAGCCACTTAAATCGCTGGAATTAATTAGGCTTAAACTTCTGCATGCCGTTAATTATTTCCATGCCTTGGTCTTGCTTCTTTGCTCACGGGACTAATAAACCCGGACGGAGGGAGTACCTTGGTTGGTGAGAGGTTTGAATTAAGCCCTGCAAACCGGAAAGGAGGTACTAGTACATGTGTGATCCGCTATTTATTCGTGTAGGATCGAGTAGGTCGTTTCTCGAATTGAGCCCTGCAAACCGGAAAGGAGGTAGTACATGTGTGATCCGCTATTTATCCGTGTAGGATCGATAGTGTAGCTTGTCAGCTTCTTCAGAGGTAGGCATTTTTATTCGTGTAGGATCAATAGTGTAGCTTGTCAGTTTCTTTAGAGGTAGGCATTTTTATTCAAAAAACTGCCACTTCGCATCTTGCGTCGCAAATAAAACTTCCAGGAGTGCATTTGTAGGCTAGCTAGTGATTGATCAGTAACTTGTAAACACTGAGCGAACAAAAATAAGTAACTGTTAATGCATCTCAATGATTCACAGATCATATACAAATATGTGGCTCCAAAAGCAAAGATCAGCCACTTCGGATCTTGCGTCGCAAATAAAACTAACTAGTATGATTCCCATACATAAGATCAACATGTTAATCCATCTCAATGATTCACATATCATATACAAATATGTAGCTCCAAAAGCAAAGATCTAGAAAAAAACATATGTTCTTCCTACGAACATGGATGCTTGTCTTGGCCAACATTCAGTACAGACTGAAAGACAAATTTGTTTGTGAAGTCTACAATTCCTCTTGCAAACATAAGTGGTTTCACCAACAGCTGGAACCATGAGAATGAACCACACATGATGGAGGAACATCCACTGCAATATGATTTGGTCTTCTCTCGATCACACCGTGAGACTATTTTCGGAATACAAAATTTAACTTAGGGAAAATGATGCCCATTGTATAATCAGACCAAAGCAATGAAGCACCTAGTGTTGGCCAGTAAGTAGTACAATACTAATTTTCTGCAGTCCATGAAGTGACTATCCAATCTTTGTGTCTATTTTCAAATGGCACTGCATGCAGTGACTATACTATTCTCTTGTGCAGTTCAACCAAAATTGCGGACACTTTGTTTGTTTGCCAAATAGCAATGGGCAGACATCTCTGTCTGCACAAATATCAAGCAGCTAGTAAACATATACCACACCATGTTCGCAGTGATGGAAGAGGTGAAATCGATACAACCGAAATTGAGCATCCAATCATTGAATCTTGTCCTGCACCTCCAATGTAGGTCCATCCTGCCAATAAATTCACATGCAAACCACTAGTATTACTATCTAATGACAGTACAAAAAGAGTAGTAAGATAGTAGCAAACCATGTACCTTCGTAATGAACAGCTCATAGTGCCACCAATTGGATATAAAGGTTTGGAAAAAAACATGCTCCTAATGTTGAACCAGTTGGACTTTTTGTGCAGTTCCACTAAAATCGAGCATCCCTATTTGCATAGATATTGAAAGTGTGATTACTATAAAAGTGGCACTAGTTGAAGCATAGACTCACAAATGTAAGCATTCCAATTTCTTAATGGAAAAAGGTAGCAAGACTGTTTCTAACCAACTGTTTGAAGGAATAAATAAAGCAATAGCGGCTGATGTCAGGAAGGCATACATAGTTTTTTCTGAAAAACTGAGCCATTCCTGACCTTTCCTCTTCTTTTAAGCAAATTTTGTGCAGTTCTACTAAAAAATAATGCCATCACCGCCTTGAAAATTCAGTGACACTGTACAAAAGGAAATGACTTAACATTACATCATGATGTCAGGTATGTAGTCGACAGGCATTAGAGACAAACATACGGACCTCCTCCGATAACATAATGAACATTAATTTTAACAAAGGTGTGACTAGCTTTACCGGGATAATTTGAGTGAATTCTACACCCTCTGTTCCTTAATATAAGACGTTTTGCGGTCCAATTTAAAGTACCCAAATGTCTAGTATTTAGAAAAACAGGTAGTAGTTTTCTTGAGCACATATCTGGGAAAGCTTGCCACACTTTATTTATGTCCATACGCTAATGCAACACCATTCGAATACTACAAATATACACTAATCCAGTGGCTAGTGCAACAGTAGAGTACTTAGTTTATTACAGGGTACAGTACAATGGTTTTACTAAACAGATTTCAATAAACTCTAGCACTGGAAGGTTTCTATAAGAATTAACAATACAAAATGTAAAGGTAACAAGTTTCAGCATTGGTATACTAGCTGTGCATGAGCATTAAACCAAATACAGAAGTCTGGAGGTAACTAGCATTATTAACTAATGACAGTATAAAAAAATTGCAAACCATGTACCTCCAAGGTAAATATCATTTCGAACTCGGGGGTACCTTAAAAATCGTTATCCCAATCTTGATAATCGATCAAACATAAAAACTTGATCGAACGAATCAAGAGAACAGCCGGCTGAGGAGGTGCCCACTCTTGACCTTTCCTCATGTCTTCATAATTGTCTGTGCAGTTTAACCAAAATAAAATGACATCAGCGCCTTGGCATTTTGGTGACACTGTACAAAAAAATTAACTTATCTCATGAAAGTGAGCTATGTAATCTATAAGCATTAACAGTGCAAAAATCTGAAGGTAGTAACAAGTTTCATCGTTGGTATACTGGCTGTGCAACAGCATTAATGCCTTAGCTGAAAAATCTTTAATACATCCACAATCAACAGCTAACCCTGAAATGATCCAGTGACATTAAATTGCACTGCTTAAATTTATCGGTGGCATTAGACTGAGAGCGGCATTAGTTAAATGTGGCATCACTTTAGCAGTAGCATTGCTTGACTTGACTGTTGGCGTTATACTAACAGAAAAAAAAGTGGCAATAAGAGCATGGGAGGCCCATTCGGATAGTGGGCGCACCAGTACGATGTACCTCCACGGACGCAGAGTGGTGAGGGAGGTATGGTTGCCCAGAGCAACAAATATCCAGGCAGCATATGTGGATTATGTCCCATTTTTGTTCTCTTTAGCCACCTTTTTCCTATGTGAGGACAACAAACCGATCGACCTAGTCATTCTCTATTTCGTTGCCATGCCTTTATACCCTTTTTCAACCAAGAGACTCGAGACTTGTTCCTTAGCTACTGATTTTCCCCTTTTCAACCTAGATGTGGGTTCGATGCCTACTCTCTTGGACAGTACAGTCTCCCTTCCTTTCCTTATTCAAACCAGACATGGATTGGTCTGCATGAAGTAGGGTTTCCTTTAATAGTGCAAATCATGGTTTTCGTCTGCGTGGCCAACAGAGCAGAGGATAGCAAATTGGGAAGATGGTGGAGTGGAAAAAGACCCACATGCAATGACGTGCCAGATGGGGCAATAGAACAAGGGCATGGTTCGAAAAGAGGTAGCATACCTGAGGGTCGGCGGGAAGTGGCTTCGCTCATGGTCGTCGTCCTCCGCACACACTGCGGCAGCAAGCTTGGGGACAGAGGCCATCCCGCGCGGGCGCTAGGTCTGAGAGGACGGCCTTGTCGTCAGTGTGTGACCTCACTCGCCGACGACGAGTGCGTCAATGCTGCATGTCCTTTTCTTCCCCGGCGGATTTGTGACCGCCGATGAGGAGGGGAGAGGGGTCGTTTTTTAGATCTGGAGAGAGGGTGGTAGTGTGAGAAGCAAGTGGGCAGCCCTTGGCAAGAAAGCGCTGAAACTCCAGCCTATATATCTTCTTTATACTACTAGTACTGGATGTGGAGTAGTGCTAGAGTAGTTTATATTTTCTCTGTGTACAATACCAGTTAGTCGTGCTTCAAAACTGAACGGCACGCCATTAAAAAATAAAGGTCGATAACTAATGCGGCACCTCGGGCCAATGCGGCCAGATCGCATTTTGCACGAGAAATTACACACCATGTTTCGTTGACATGTGGTCCCGTTCCAACATATCAGTGAGACGACGGCGAGTAGTAGGAGTATTTCCGAACCACGTGTAGGCCGGGGCGCCCCTTCGTGAACCATGGCAAACTGGCAACCGTCCACCGACTCTTCGCCTTTCCCTCTCGATTTGGAACTGTTGTCGCACGCTCTTCCTCTCCCTCCTCCATTTTCCTTCAGCCCTTCACCCTTTCTTCTGCCATTGTTCGATCGTCTTCTCCATGGAGGGAACAGGACAGAAACGACCCCGTTATTCTTGCCCCGATCTGAAAGATGACGTGGTGGAGGAGCTCATTGATCGGTGCGACGTCATCACCTCGGCTAGCATGGCAGGTTCGTTCAACCCCATTCTCGACTCAACTAATAACATCAATACAAGGAACCCAAGAGTAAAGGAGCGGTTTGATCTCCCCTATCTTCTTCGCCGTAACCCTGATAACTGGCGCCGTCACGACAGAGGCCTCACCCTGTGCAAGTTGATGTCGCTTGATAATGATACATATGATGTTAAGATGCCATCGCTTGAGGGCAAGGCTTGGGCAGGCGCAAATGGATATTGGGTTGTTTACATTGGGTCCAACTGCGAGTGGGAACTTGTGAATGTGTACACTCATGACCGGGTTCCACTTCCAAAAATCTCAGCAGAATGCCTAGAGGTTGAGCACACCGTTATTGTACGCATGTTCAAATACAATCATGGTGACTGTCTTCTACGGAAGATAGCAATTTCTCGAGTTCACAACCGCTCTTGGAATTACAACAACTATGAAGTTGTTGCTATCTTCGACAAGCTTGTTGCCGTCCACAGTGGTTTGACTGGATGGATATTGCTCAAAAATCAGTTTCTATACACGGATGAG
Organism: Triticum dicoccoides; assembly: GCF_002162155.2. NCBI lineage: Eukaryota > Viridiplantae > Streptophyta > Magnoliopsida > Poales > Poaceae > Triticum > Triticum dicoccoides. Next base: position 576,171,105 of record NC_041393.1, read on the forward strand.
TAGTGTGATGCAATTCAATACGAGGGCCTTGTGTTTGCTGCCACCACTCGTGGCACTGTTTTTGCATGGCATCCTCATTGTTTCGGTATGTTTGTCTTCCACCGTAATTATAATTGTTTCATCCACATGCATGCGGGTTAGCAAGTTTCCCTTTAGGCTGGTCATAGTGGGGAGTAACTTGGACTAGTAACATGCATATGTTACTAGTTTATGTTACTACCTCTATAGTGCATAGTATCTTAGATTAGTATCATCAGTGGTCTCATTTATTGCCATGCATGACACATAGTAGCATCACATTTATTATGTTACGGTATCTACCTATGTTACTATAACCATCTCTCTTCCTTAATTGCCTGCCACATAAGCATGTTTGTGAGTCCCAAGTGCATGATACTACTTATGTTACCCCCATTATGGCCAGCCTTACTAATTAACCTTCTTCTTGTGTTTCCAAGGTCCTGTGAACATTCCACCGCCTATACTTGAAGATTTTTATAACCAAGGGGGAGATGATGATAGTGATGATCACGAGCATGAGGACGAGCAGCGCCCATATACTATTTGGTGCCTAGCAACTAATTCCGATGGATCACCTCTTCTCGTGTGTATACAGCCCACTGATGATGTTACTGCTAAGGAAGCAGGTGTAGTCTCCCATGGTCGCACTCTCTGGACCTATTCCAACACCCGTTGCATGGTATTCGGGATGGATACTAGTGTGCTAGCACCAACTCCTTCTTCCTGGTACAGAATTGATAGTCTTGGAGAAAACTCGCTCTTCCTTGGACAAAACTATCCAATGATGGTGAAAGGCGATCCAACTGTTGTTGACACAACGTTACTACCATTTATGAGAAGCAACTGTGTCTATACCTCGGACATTTGGGTGGTTCCCTAGCCTGGTACTGATATAGTAGGCCGCTTCAGCCTGGATGATCAGTCCTGCGTTGGTGTCCAGATCGACAATGGATGGCCCGTCCCAGAAAATCACTTGTGGTTCAAAGCAAGCGTTTCCAGCGCTGAGGAATGGTTGAGTTGAAGTTCATCTCATTGCTTGTTATTTGTTGTGTGGTGAAAACTTTAGTATTTATAATGTATCCTCGTTGTCGATGTGGGTTGATGACCTGTTGTATGTAATAAAATGATATGCATGTGATAAACTTACTAAATTTATGAATGGCTTTCGAGTTGCTTTTGTGAGTGAGTGGTGCGACGAGGCAAAAATATATTTTCCGAATACATAATTGTACATGCATTGCAACAGGTTATCGGATGAGGCCAATCAACAATAGTAGTACACTATTTGTACTAGCTTCACATGCTTCGTGCGTCGTGCGGGTGTTTTTACTGTAGCCATATTGTACTATGTAATCAGCACCTCGAATCCTTGATACTAGTAGTACTATATAGTAAGTAGTGGGAGTAGTAGGGTGGCATGGGCCAGAACAAGCATTCACGTCCAGGAGTACGACACACGCCACCAGCACGACTTCCATCTGACACCATATTTCTTGGAGTCCATGCTAGAGCAATCTCTTCAACCTCATCATTTCTCTAACTCAGCCATCACGTGGCGGGCGAGGTGGGGGTTTGCCGATAGTTGGTTTCCTTAACTGCGGTCCCACTTGTAAGGCCAACTGCAACGCACGACCCCAAACCGACCTCCGTTTTGCACGAACTGCAATGATAATTTTGACTAGAAAAGCAAGACCAAAGAAAACAAGAACCACAAGAATACATTTTACTACTCCTGTAAGTTGGATTAGTGCCTTATTTATTGCATTCATTGTTGATCTGCAGAGGCTCGATCTTGCGTGCTTCTTTCTTCTTCGAGTGTAAAGAAGTAGACGTTGCTTCCTCACATCTAGTCTCATGTCTAGCCTCTATTCTAGTACTCCCTCCGGTCTGTTTTTCTCTGCGTCTAAGCAGAAACATGCATACCAAGTAGGAGTATCAACAAGTGCACTAATCTCATCTATAGCCTCTATGCTAGCTAAAAGTGATAGAACATCTACTAAATTGCGCTCTATCAATATATGGATGTACTCTTCTTCCCAATACAAAAACTTGCATCCATTCTACTCCCTCCGCTGCACAATACATGCCTTCTATTTTTCAAAATATATATGTATCTAGACATGTTTTAGTATATAGGTACATCCGTTTTTGGACAAATGGAAGTCAAGTATTTTGGAACGGAGGGAGTACACAATAAATTTTTTAAGTTAGCACAACTAGTCTAGTCCAAGAGCACAACCGAAGATTTGGTCGGGTTCTTCCTCCTTTTGCTGACACGTGGGACATCCAGCATCCAGGTCGTGTCATGAAAGAAAATAGAGTGGTAGTTGAAGCCACGAGATGTGCATCTTGGGTTAAACTGTAAATAGAATCTTACTACTCTTGAGTAACTCCAAAAGCGGCCACCAAAGATCTTTCTTGGATTTGTTTTTCATCACCAGCACGTTGAGGTGAAAGATGTGCAAGTTCAGTGGGTCCGCTTGCGTTTTCACTGACATGTGGGACCGCATGTGAGCAAACAGACGATGGGCTCTGCGCGTCCGCTGGCTGGCTGAGAAGAGAGATAGAGGAGGGCTGAGCACGGACTGCAGGAAATTTGTTCTACGTACCTCGATATAGCCTCGATATAGTGGGGTGGCATGGGCCATAAGTAGCATTCACGTCTAGCAGTACGGCACACGCCACCCACACGAGTCCCATCCGACACCAATTTTCTTGGAGTCCGTGCTACAGCCATCTCTTCTCCCTCCTGTTTTCTCAGCCATCGCATGGTGGGCGAGGTGGGGGTTTGTCGATAGTCGGTTTGCTCAACTACGGTCCCACTTGTAAGTGAAAATGCAACACCGCACGCATTCCCGCTTGAGCGGTGTGCCGGACCAACCGTGTGGGGGTGCGACGCGAACACGGCAGGCTTTTCCTTTTGAACTCATAACTTGTAAAATTTGGTTTTGCTCCATGGCGCGATCGATAGATAGAAAATAACTATTTTGCCTAGAGTAATGAGAAGTTTGGTTCTGGCTCCGTTCATGCATGGAGTACATACGAAAAATATGAAGTTGATGTGAAAGGTAAGATAATTACTGTAGTATCATATACTACTACATGGATTTGACGGAAAGATGAAAATACATATGGATCCATCAACGACATCCTCACGCCCTAGTGCGCCGGGTCACCAACCGACGTGTGAGGAGCAGCGGCGTTGGTGGCGAGCTCAACGTGCTTCTGAAAAGTGTCGTCCAAGGTTGCCCTGCGGTCCAAGAAGGCCAGCGTCCTATCGTCCTCCTCTTGCATGTAGTAGTCCTTGTGGACGATTTGCGCGTAGACGTGGGTGATTATGTCGATGGTGTCTTGCTGTGCCAGGCGCTGCGTGGCGAGCGCGACCTCGAGGTGGACATTCTCCGGCGCGACGGCGGGCAGTCACAGGGACACCAGTGCGTCGAAGAGGTTGTCACCATAGTGGCCGTTGAGGGTGGCGGGCATCGCAGAGCCTAGGCACGTTGGCTGGAGGCTTACGTCAAAGTCGTCCGCAAGCTTCTTGACGATGGTGAACTTGTCGAGGAAACCGACGAGGACCTCGTCGAACAAGGAGACGAAGTTGTCGTCCAAGCAGCCCCTCGCCCTGGCGGCCTCAAGCAATACTACCTGGAGACGTTCCTCCTTGCCGGGCCGCAGGCCTGCGTCGTGGACCATCTGGCACAGCCGGCTGATGCTCGCGCTCATGTTTACGCAAATGTTATTTATATCTACAATACCAAAGATACATCATACAAAACTACATCTCATGGTGAATCTAATGGTATATGTTTGTCGTACTAATTCTTTTTCTCCACGTACATGGTCAAACTTTGTGATGTTGGACTTTTCAATAAATCTATATGCTATGGGCGGAGGAGAGTGCCTCAGTCGAGACAGATCAAGTGTGTGTGAAGGAGAATGAGTAAGTGTGCAAAAAGAGTATGTGTGTGAAAGAGAAAGTGACAACAAATGATAAATTAGAGAGAGTGTGTGTTTTTTCATTTCTTATGCGGACATATCATGCATGCACCTCCGAGATGGAAAAGCGAGGCGAGGAGATACACGAAGATAGCTAGTGTGTGATTGTTTGCAACGGAGAGAGACACCCCTGTAGCACATGTCCAATAGAGGTCTGGCCAACAAGGAAAAAGGTCGGGAGGGACACATGGATGGCATGGACGCATGGGGAGGGAGAGAGGGTGTGTTTGTGATAGAGAGATCCCCTCGAGATCGTGAGGGGACTATATGGGTGGGATATCGAGGAGTGCGTGCGCGATAGAAAGATGCCCCGAGAGAAATCGAGATAGACCATGCACATGTTTGTGATGGAGACTAAGATTAGCTAGTCATATACATATAGGGGGGACTGTTTGTGCCTCCAATTGAGTGAGAGACCATCATACATGGCTAGTTGGGCATGAGATTGTGTGTGTGTGTGCGTGTGAGATGGAGAGAGAACGAGGGAGGGAGATAGAGTTTTAGATGGGCCTATCAAGTGCGAGTGAGATAAGCATGTGTATGTGTGACCCAGGTGGATGGAGAGTTTGAGAGAGGGGGGGAAGAGCTCCGAGACGACATAGTGGTGCGTGAGAGAGTTACGGGCAAAGAGCCAAGGAATTTTTGTGCGTACGATGAGTGCACCCACGATATCTAGCTTGGACTAGCTAGAGTATCATACATAGTGTGCGAGAGAGACCTATAGATGGTGTATATATGCATGCGAA
>NC_041393.1:576176122-576196034 GCF_002162155.2 Triticum dicoccoides
GTTTTTGTGTCGGATGCGTGCGACATAATTGAAGATTGTAGGAGAGAGAGGAGAGAGAGAGAGAGAGAGAGAGAGAGAACGGGAGTCCGGGAGAGGGGGAGGTCACGTTTTATGCATCAAAGACTGATATAAGCCATGTTTCGATATAAACTTGCATTCAAATATTTAAATTGGAGAACATGTTGCCTGCAATCCACACATAAACGGATATACGCGTATATCAAACAAGTTCATTAATTTGACTTTCAACATGTTCATGGAGTTCTATAATACTGTACAACATGCTACTCGATTGAGGTGTTCAATTTTGGATTTAGTTCACTATTTTGACCTACTCAATGAGCTATTTCATTGAATCGAGATATTTCATTTTGGGTTTGATTCGCGTTTTTGAGTGGGTCAACTATTTTTCATATAGTAAATCGCTAGCAACGAGCATGTAAAAAAACATTACTCCCGAGCATCATCTCTCCATCTAAAAAAGAAGTGGCAAGCTAATATTTCAAAATTTGATTCGAATCGACTTGGCAAGGTAGACGTGGATGCTCGTTCTCCCAAAATTTGAATGAACCGTTAAACATCCTCTCTGCTCGGTGGAATTCGCCCGAGCAAATAAATGGGAGACACGAAATTACCGTCCTATGTGGGACACGCATCAATTGGCCCGTTGTACATCGAGGGTAGGTTCGTAACTTCATCCAAGCGCGCCTTCTCCTCGGCCGAAATGACATGTGCCAAGTAATTCATAAACCATGGTCGGCAAAACACGCTCTCCTCGCCCAAAATAGCTCGCGCCCACTATTTCAAAACACGTTCTCCTTGCCCGAAATCGCTCGCGCCCACTATAGTTCAAAACACGCCCTCCTCGCCCAAAATCGCTCCTGCCCACTATTTGGGGAGAAGCAAAGTTACTCTACTATCCCCGACCCTCAATACACAGACCCAAGCCGAGAAGCCTATAGGCAAGGGTAGAACTGTAACTCCCCCTCACATTTCAGACAAATGCGTCCGTAAGACATGGTTCCACTCCCCTCCCAATTCCCCCCCTCCCGCCCCCATTCATACCTCGTGGGCGCCAAATCACCTTCTCCCCTGGAAGCTCCCTTCTCCTGAGCCGCGAAACCTCAGCCCCACCTCCATGGCGCCCCCCACCGCACCAATTTCACAGCCTCCCTCCTCCCTAATGCCGGAGACACTGTCCAATATCCGTCGTGCACTGGGCCGTGTGCCTCTTACTCTGTGCTGCTGGTGCTGCCTCGACGACGACCGTGTGAACCGTACCGGAGCCGATTCACCCCCGCCGTTGTTCACGGTGCCGGAGTGGCTCCAACTTCGGATTCGTCCAGAGTCCTGGCGCTGCTTCACGTAGCCATCGACCGTCGTGACATCGCTCTTTCCCTGCCGCCGGTCGCCACCGCAACCGCGCCGGCCTCATCGACTCGGCAGCTGGACCTGCCTACTTCACCATACCGCCAGATAGGTCGCACCCTCATCTCAAATCACTTTATCTAGGCGTCAGTTGTCTAAATTTTTATTTTGGGCCAATCGATTCCCAATGGGAAGCAGCACCCCTCGAGGCAGCGGAGCTCCTAGGCTGCCGGTTGGCTGGTGTCTAACGTAAGGGTGCGGGGCCGCAAGTTCGCCGCGAAAGCAGCGCTTAGATGGCTATCTTTTAGAGTTGCATGGGTTGAAGGTACTGCCGCCGCCGGATCTAGATGACGGGGAGTCTTTGTGGATTAGCCCAGGGGCGGCGCAACCACGGCAGTGCGGTGGGGCGGTGAGCGGGGTTTTGGTCGGGTCCACGGACGGCGGAGGCAGGCTGCTCTGCCGTTGGTCGCTGGCTCTTCGGGGAAGATTCCGAACAGTGTCAGCCGGGAGGCACAAGACGGCCATCAAGCCATCCGGCGTAGATCGGACAGTACCAAAATAAAATAAAATCATGTGACCCCAATTTTGTCTTCAGTCAACAGACGTGTGACCACTCTCATACCTTGTTGTTGATCTCTTAGTATATTTCTTTAGATCAAAGAGATATGTTGTTCTTAACATTATGCGTTATCTGCATCTTCAGACACACCGTCTTCCGACTCACCGCAGCTGCTCCAACAAGGGAAGCATACACCAGAAGGGAGCTATAGTCCCCACTCAACAATTCCCTGCATCGAATGCGCATGCCCGACATGGACAGCCACAACAACTGCAGGGCCATCGACAAGTCAGCACATGATGCTCACTCCTATGGATGGCAGCCAGATAGGTTGTACCCTCATCTTACTTGTGTGCAACATTTATGGCTTTGTTATTCATCTAAGCATGGAAAATAGATCATCACATTTCACTATATATTCATGCTGATCTCTTACGGGTCTTGTTCAGGAGTTCACGTTGTTCCATAGTTCAGCTAAGATACTTGTTCTTTAGGTAATGTTATTCCACAGTTATCATCCATCAGCCAATGCTATCCCAGAGGCTGGTGATTATAGTATTATACCACTTCTAGTATTACCTATGTTGTTCTTTAATACTTTTGTGTGCCATCTAGTTAATCTCGAGTACAAACGATACATATTATGTAGCTTTCATCTGTGTTCTCCCTTTAGTTTATGAGACCTGTTGGTGCTAGTTAACCCCAGTCCTAATATTTATGTTGTCTCCTACAGGCACTCATTACATAAATCTAACTACTAGTTGTCTTCCATGCATGTCAGATATAATTGCACACACTGATATATCCACAAGAACCTCACGGAGCAATGTAAAGGCCAATAAACTTGATGTCAATGATACCCAATATGATGGAACATGTAAAGGCAGTTCTTCAGAAGACTTGAAGAAAGATGATGAATCCTCTTCACCCCACAAGGTCCTTGCTCTAACTTTGCATGTGATATGGGTACAACATGCATATAATGTCCTGGAGTGTATCTACTCTGTTGCAATGCCATGTGCTTAGCATGCTGATCATGCATGTAAATATGTCATGCCTTCCTGTTTTTTAGTACCTATTCCATTCATGATAACATGTTTTCAAATTCAAGTACTATCATTCTACTCTATCGTAGTGCCCTCTGCTTAATTTGGACATCATGCTTCTGAATATCTTATGCATTGTTATTCATCAGTATGTACTTCATTTGTCTGCCATACCATGTTTTTTGACATTGAAGTGTTGTTCTAGTGCTCTGTTGCAATGCCATCTTATTTTCCCAATCATACACGTGTATGTTGCCTTAGTTATTTCTGTATGTATTCTGCTAGCATATAGTTTTACATTCAACTAGTGTTTTATTTTACTGTGTTGTCCTGTCATATCCCTAGCTCTTACACTATACTCCCTCCGTCCGGATTACATGTTGCCGAAATGGATAAAAAAGGATGTATCTAGAACTAAAATACGCCTAGACCCATCCATTTTTTTCTAGATGCAGGGAATACATGTCAATATGGCATGTCTTTTTATTCTTCAGTACCTATTCCATCTCTCTGCTGTCGCATGTTTTATAATTAAAGCACCATTCTTCTATACAAGGCATGCAAGGGGAAGATGACTATGTTAGAATCTGAAGGGTTACAAACAAGGCCTTTGCAAAAGATCCAAACGCCAGGAGATAATAAACCAACCCCAGTTTTTATAGATACTGCTCCAGCACAGAGAAACCCAACTCCTACTGATAATAAGCAGATTCCAGTGGCCAAAGAACTAGTCTGCTCCAGTCCAGCAAAAATATGTCAACTCAATTCTAAGAAGCGTGTGCGTATCCTTGCATCATGAAATTTTATAGCATACTGATCATATTTTCTACATGTTTCTTCCCCATCTCTCTTTTAGAAAATAAGCTTAACAGATAGAAGAATTTCTGCAATGGTATCGTTTATGAGGAAAGATTCTTGCAGGAATTCTCTGTGCTCCAATGTAGATGTAACTACCTGTTGTATATCACTATATTTTTACATCAGCATGTATTTTGTTAATCGGCGTGAATCCAAACTTTATCTAATCTAAATTTAGTTGTAGCAAAATGTATGATTAAAGGCCACAATGTTGATTTTTGTAAGGAAAACTGCCTGGTAGTTTTGCATCCTGAGCTGCATGAGTGTACTATCTCATATCAGTGGGTTTGAATACTTTGGTTCTGCAGTGGGTTTTTTAGTGTTTTTTTACTGTGTTGTCCTATCGTATCCCTAGCTCTTACATCATACTCCCTCCGTCCGGATTAAATGTCGTAGAAATGGATAAAACTGGATGTATCTAGAACTGAAATACGCCTAGACCTATCCATTTATTTCCTGATGGAGGTAATACATGTCAATATGTCATGCCTTTCTATTCTTCAGTACCTATTCCATCTTTGCTGTAGCATGTTTTATAACTGAATCACCATTCTTCTATATAAGGCATGCAAGGGGAAGACGGCTATGTTAGAATCCGAAGGGTTACAAACCAGTTCTTTGCAAAAGATCCAAACGCCAGGAGATAATAAACCAACTCCATTTTTCATAGATACTGCTCCAGCACAGAGAAACCCAACTCCCACTGATAATAAGCAGATTCCAGTGGCCAAAGAACTAGTCCGCTCCAGTCCAGCAAAAGAATGTCAACTCCATTCTAAGAAGCGTGTGCGTATCCTCGCATCATGAAATTTTATTGCATTCTGATCATATTTTCTACATGTTTCTTACCCATCCCTCTTTTAGAAAATAAGGTTAAACGATAGAAGACTTCCTCCATTGGGATCGTATTCGAGGAAAATATCTTGCGAGAATTCTCTGTGCTCCAATGCTGATGTAAGTACATGTTGTATATCACTATATTTTTACATCAACATGTATTTTGTTATTCGGCGTGAATCTAACCTTTATCTAATCTAAAATTAGTTGTAGCAAAATGTTAAAGGCGCCAATGTTGATTTTTGTAAGGAAAACTGCCTGGTAGTTTTGCATACTAAGTTGCATGAATGTACTATCTCATATCACGCACATTACTGAATTGTAGTGCTTCTTTGGTTGCCCATTCATTCATTGTGTCAATGTTGCTTTCGTACTACCTTACCTGGCTGATGATAGCTATGCCATATTGTGTTAATTTGGTGTAGGCTAGTTGCCTAAACGTTCATTGTGTTAATGTTGCTTTCCTATTATCTGACTTGGCCAATGATAGCAATGCTAGTGTGTTAATTTTGTGCAGGCTGCTAAAGATAAGAAGACAAACTCTGAAAACAGCAAGGTAACCCCATTGTTTCTTTCCAGTAAATCTAGGCCAGGTAATATGGCAATAACTCATGATTAATCTGTTTGGTTCCCGTCCTAATTTATGTTATGATGCAGTGGTCGAAACACTCTCCACTATCAATAATACAAGCCTGCCAAAATCGCCATCTGAATCTATTCAGTATACTCTGTCTCGGATGCAATAGAATAAATGTATGTTTGTGAACCAATTAATCGCTGAAGCAATGATGGAAATGGTGGATGAATCAGAGGTGCAGAGTCGTGCGACACAACAACTGATCAATGTTTTCAGAGACAGTGTAGCAAAGCAGCAAGAACTTGCCCACATGCTTATGGGCGTCATCTCTGCTGAGGTTGCAGATTGTGATGTTGTAGATGGTTAGGTTCTGCTCATTTATTTGCACTGGCATCAATCTTTGATTGCCCAGTGGATGTAATTTCCTGTAATATATGCTGGATGTGCAACGTTATTCCCTGTATGCCATACCTTTGCTTGATCGGTTTTTGTCCTGTGCATACTTGCTCATCGTAATGGGCTCAAATTATCTAATTTGGCCTAAAGACATGTACGAACTTTAGTGGGCCCATTAAGTTAATGGGTCGTTACTAGGCCGAAAGTAAATGGTCGGCCCTCTTACCTCCCGGGTCATTAACAGGCCGACATCAAAGCGGGCAACAGGTGGCCCCAATTTATTTCACGGGCCGTTAACAGGACGTTACTAAGTTTGGGCTACATATGGCCCAACTATACTGTAGGCCTTTAGCAGGCCGAAAGAGACAGCGGGCTTGTACTGGACCATGAAGACCATGGGCCGCTAAGAGGACGAAAGTCAGGTCGTATTGTAAATGGCCCAACTGTGTTGTGGGCCTTTAGCAGGCCGAAAGAGAAATCGGGTTGGTACTTGACCATGAAGGGCATGGGCCATTAAAAGGCCAAAACTAAGGTCCGACTACAAATGGCCCAACTCATTTATGGCCCGTTAACAGACCGAAAGGCACATAGGGCCGGGAATTGGCCCAACACTTAAATGGGTCGCTAAAAGGCCAAAACTCAGGTCCAACTACAAATGGCCCAACTAATTTATGGGCCGTCAACAGGCTGAAAGTGACATCGGGACAGAAATTGGCCCAAAACTTAAATGGGCCGCTAAAAGGCCGAAACTCAGGTCCGACAACAAATGGCCCATCAGATTTATGGGCCATCAACAGGCTGAAAGATAGACCGGGCCGGAAATTAGCCCAACATTTAAATGGGTCGCTAAAAGGCCGAAAGATGTACATCCTGAAAATTGGCCCATCCATTAAATGGGCCGTTAACAGGCCGAAATCTCATCGGGCCGATATTGAGCCCAAATATATAGCGCGCTGTTAACGGGCTCGAACTGACGATGGGATGCAATGGTGTCAAATCTTTAATGGGTTGTTGACGGGCCGAATTGGCACATCTCGTATGGGTCGTGGGCTTAAATGGACCTGACACAAGTAGGCCTTATATGGGCCGGCCTGCTAATTTTTACTGGGCCAGCCTTTTTCATCGGAATGGGCCACTGTTGGGCCGTGCCATGTGTTGACCTATCATAGGCGCCTCCTGTCCAATGAGTGGACGGCATCTGTCTCAACGGTGAGGCAACACGTGTTTCCTGCGGCCAATGATGATTTTACACGTGGAAAATCCCCATTGGTCCAGGCTGTTAACGGGTTATCGGATCCAAAACCGGACCCGATAGCTTAACGGCGTTCCGTTACGGTGGATGCCACGTGTCGGTCACCCTTGACGAAAGCACTTCTGTGATGCGCGATTTATTGTCATGGAAGTGGACACTTCCATGATGATAATTTTGGTAATGTCATGGAACACTTCTACGACAGCACATGTATGACTATCTTGATTCCATCATAAAATCGTCATGGATGTACATGCATGACAAAAAAACGTGACCTACTATGACAAACACGTATCATCACGGAAGTGTTTTTTTGTAGTGATAGCCTCCACACAATATCTAACGTTACACACAGATTCCCAAACTCGGTGGGACTGAATCAGCAAACTCGGTCAGACCGATCCAGGTAAAAATATGAATGTTAGAGTTTTTGATGGGACCGATATAGTCATCCCAGTGAGACCGACATGCTAGGGTTTGGGCATAACGTAATCTCGGTGTGACCGATCGCATAAACTCGGTGGGACTGATTTCAGCAATAGGTACACAGAGGGTTGGTCAGGCAAACTCGATGGGATCGATTCGCTCACTTCGGTGGGACTGAAGTGATACGAAAAGGAAACAGGGAGTTTGCAATGTATACTCGGTGGGACCGATTTTCTCATTTCGGTGAGACCGAAATGTTACAAAAAGTAAATCGAGAGTTTGTAATCCCATCTCGGTGAGACCGAGATCCCTATCGGTGAGACTGAAGTAACTAGGGTTTGTGGCAGTGGCTATGTCAAATGAAACTTGGTGGCGCCTGATAGATCAAATCGGTGGGGCCGAATTTGACTTTTAGGTTTAGGACATATGTGGAAATGAGAAAGTGGTTGAGGGTTTTGGAGCATATCACTAAGCATTTTGAGCAAGTAAGCCATTAAGCAACACCTCATCCCCTTTTAATAGTACTGGCTTTCATATGGACTCAATGTGATCTTGGATCACTAAAATGAAAATGTAGAGTCTTGAGCTTGTTGCCAATGTATGTCCTTTGCATTTTGAGGGGTCCACATCTCTAGTCCATGCCATGCCAGTCATTGAACTTTCTGAAATGATCATCTTGAAAGAGCATTAGTTCAATGAACTATATGTTGTTAAGAATTACCAAAACCACCCAGGGATTAGTTGCACTTTCATGTTTACATAGTGTTGCTTGGTTCTCCTACTGGATTGATAACCTTGGTTCCATAACTGAGGGAAATACTTACTATTGTAGTGCTGCATAATGCTCTCCTCTTTGGGGAATTACCAACGCAGATACAAGCAATCAGCGTCTTCAGTCATCGTGTAAGAGAAGGCCCTAGGGTAAGCTTTGCCACAAATTGTTTGGTTCCAGTTATCCTTCCAGAAAAAGGGTGAGGATCCACTACCAACTTGAATTTTGGTCACATCACGGTAGGGGTGCATAAGTTGGATCAGATCCTTCCACCAAAAGGATCCGCATGGGTGAGGGTGTTCTGGATTAAGGGGTCCTCGGACAACCGGACTATATACTTTGGCCGAACTGTTGGACTATGAAGATACAAGATTGAAGACTTCGTCCCGTGTCCAGATGGGACACTCCTTTGCGTGGAAGGCAAGCTTGGCAATTCAGATATGTAGATTTCCTTCTCTGTAACCGACTCTGTGTAACCCTAGCCCCCTCCAATGTCTATAAACCGGACGGTTTAGTCCGTAGGACAACAACAATCATATTCATAGGCTAGCTTCTAGGGTTTAGCCTCTACGATCTCGTGGTAGATCAAATCTTGTAATACTCATATCATTAAGAACAATCAAGCAGGAAGTAGGGTATTACCTCCATCGAGAGGGCCCGAACTTGGGTAAAACATTGTGTCCCCTGCCTCCTGTTACCATTATCCTTAGACGCACAGTTCGGGACCCCCTACCCGAGATCCGCCGGTTTTGACACCGACATTGGTGCTTTCATTGAGAGTTCCACTGTGTCGTCGTGGTAAGGCTAGATGGCTCCTTCGATCATCTTCAATGATGCGGTCCAGGGGGAGGTTTTCCTTCCCGGACAGATGTTTGTATTCGGCGGCTTCGTACTGCGGGCCAACTCGCTTGGCCATCTAGAGCAGATCGATAGCTACGCCCCTGGCCATCAGGTCAGGTTTGGAAGCTTGAACTATACTGCCGACATCCACCGAGACTTGATCTTTGACATATTCGAGCCCATGTCAGGCGCGCCGGACGGTCACGACGGGCATGACTTTGATCTGCCATCGGACATTATTCGAGAGATCGCGCCTGCGGCGGCGGCGGGAATCAATCCGGAGCAGATCTTGCCCTCCGAGGATGGGTGGATGGACCCCGCCACGAAGGCCGCGCACTCATCGACGCTGGAGCCGAACACTGACCCCACCTCCCGTGAGGGTGGTGTCATCGGACCCTCAGACTTGTCTCCGGCTACAGGATCCGAACCGCGTGTGTTCGTGCCTATCGAATCTGATTGGGCACCGGTCATGGAGTTCACCACCGCGGATATCTTTCAGCACTCGCCATTGGGTGACGTGCTGAACTCATTAAGGTCTCTTTCCTTGTCGAGAGATTCTTGGCCGAACTATGTCCGGCTCGAGTGGGAAGCGGACGATGAAGAAATTCGTTCGCCACCCACCACCCACTTAATAGCCACTATTGATGACTTAACCGACGTGCTTGACTCCAATTCTAAAGACATCGACGGTATGGATGACGATGCAGGAGAGGAAGAGGAACCACCGCCTATAGGGCACTGGATAGCCACCTCATCATACGATATATATATGGTGGACACCCCTAAAGAAACCAATGGCAATGAGGCAACGAACGATAACCCCTCGGAGGAGCAATCTAAGCACCGCCGTCATAGGCGCCGCTCCAAGCCCCGCCATAGTAGAAATAGCGATACCGACACAAGAGATAACAATCCGGATGGTGCTGAAGACGAAAACAATCCTGCCCAACCAGGCTTCGAGCAGGCCGAGCAAGAGGATGGGCAAGCTAGCCCTAAAGAACAGGCAACAGATGGAGAATCACAGGATGATAATTACATGCCTCTCCCCGAAGATGAAGTGAGCCTTGGCAATGAATAATTCATCGTGCTTGAGGATCCCGTCGAGCAGGAGCGCTTCAAACGCCGGCTTATAGCCACTGCCAAAAGCCTGAAGAGAAAACAGCAACAGCTTCAAGCTGATCAAGATCTGCTAACTGACAGATGGACCGAGGTCCTGGCTGCCGAGGAATACGAACTCAAGCGCCCTACCAAAAGTTACCCAAAGCGCAGGTTGCTACCTCAACTCGAGGAGGAGGCATTAAAGCCCACACTACCAGTGCATGATGCGGCTGACCGGCCACCACGTGGCCGCAACAAAGCAACGTACTAGCCCGAAGTCCAGACCGCACCCCATCGCCAATCAAACGATAATACTAAGGCCCGGGGCTACATGAAGGACCTGCGAGATGTATTGGAAAACAAAGCAGGACAGTCAAGATCGATCTACGGATCACGGGGGCGCGCCACAAGACGTGACGATGACCGTCACGCCGGATACAATAAAACAAAGTTCGGCCGGGCCGAATACAATAGACCGGATTCATTTGAACTACGTCGAGATGTAGCCCGGCATAGAGGCGCCGCACATCCCCTATGCTTCACTGATGAAGTAATGGATCATGAATTCCCGAAAGGGTTTAAACCCATGAACATTGAATCATACGATGGTACCATAGACCCCGCAGTATGGATAGAAGATTTTTTCCTCCACATTCACATGGCCCGCGGAGATGATCTACACACCATCAAGTACCTCCCACTAAAACTAAAGGGACCGGCTTGGCATTGGCTGAATAGCTTGCCGTCAAACAACATCGGGAGTTGGGAGAACCTGAGAGACGCATTCCTTGACAACTTCCAGGGCACTTATGTGCGACCACCGGGTGCTGATGATCTAAGTCACATAACCCAGCACCCCGGAGAGTCAGCCAGGAAATTTTGGACCCGGTTCCTAACCAAAAAGAACCAAATTCTCGACTGTCCGGATGCCGAAGCCCTAGCGGCCTTTAAGCATAACATCCGTGACGAGTGGCTTGCCCGACATCTCGGCCAGGAAAAACCAAAGTCCATGGCAGCCCTCACAACACTCATGACCCGCTTTTGCACGGGCGAGGATAGCTGGTTGGCTCGTAGCAACAATACAGCAAGCAATCCTGGCACATTGACAGCCAAGGATAGCAAAGACAAACCACGGCGCAACAAACACAAGCGCCGCAAAAATGGTGATAGTGCCGAAGACACGTCAGTCAATGTCGGATTCAGCGGCTCCAAGTCCGGTCAGCGGAAGAAGCCATTCAACAAAAACAATTCAGGCCCGTCCAGTTATGACCGCATACTCGACCGTCCATGCCAAATTCATGGCACCCCAGGAACACCGGCCAACCACACCAATAGAGAATGCTGGGTCTTCAAACAAGCCAGCAGGTCGGATGCCAAAAACAAGGGGAAGGGGTCTCAAAGCGACGATGACGACGATCACCTAATACAGGAGGACAGAAGAAATTCCCTCTCCAGGTGAAAACGGTGAATATGATATGTGCAAGCCACATTCCCAAGTGGAAACGTGCACTAAGGGAGGTCTATACAATTGACCCAAAGTTTAACCCATGGCCCTCTTGTCCGATCACTTTCGATCACAGGGACCATCCTACCAGTATCCGTCATAGCAGTTCGGCCGCACTGGTCCTCGACCCTATCATTGATGGATTCCACCTCACATGAGTCCTTATGGACGGAGGTAGCAGCCTGAACCAGCTATACCAGGATACAGTGCGCAAAATGGGCATCAACCCCTCAAGGATCAAGCCCACAAAAACCACCTTCAAAGGTGTCATACCATGTGTAGAGGCCTGTTGCACGGGCTCAATCACACTGGAAGTGGTATTCGAATCTCCGGACAATCATCGTACCAGAGATTTAGTCTTCAACATCGTCCCCTTTCGTAGTGACCATCAGGCACTGCTCGGACGAACCGCGTTCGCTCGGTTCAACGCGGTGCCACATTATGCCTACCATAAATTAAAGATGCCCGGTCCATGCGACGTCATCATGGTTAATGGCAGGTCCGAACTCCCCCTCATTGCCGAAGAGTCTACCACCTCTATAACAGTAAGAACAACGGATGGCACCTTCCAACCGGACCTCGAGTCGACGAACAAGTTCCCGGACACCATCAAAGGAGTCCGGACTACTGCGCGGCAGGATAGCCCGGTTTGCCCGGAGCTTAATTAAAAACACTCCGGAAAAAGATAATACAAGCCACATACTGCGGCTCAACCGCCCTGAGGCGCAAAACAATTTCTTGCATTTTTTTTGCAGGTTCACCTGTACATAGGCCAGGATGGATGGCGTGGAAACAATTTGAGCGTGTAAGGGAATCTCTAGATATTCCCCTCTATGATCATCCGACTACACCCCGGGTCTGAGCACAATTTCCTCACACCCGGTATCAGTAGGTTCCACAATCATATTTCCTTTTATCACATCATCTGTACTCATACGCATTAAGCTATTATTCAAGTACAACATGTGGATTTATGTGATGCTCATCTGCTGCTATTTCTTATTTAAAACTCTTCTGTTAAAAGGCGGCTGCTTATCACGATATGCCTTAATATGCCAGGGACTTCATCATGCCCATACTACAGCAAAAAAGTCCGAACACCTTCATGGTAGTTTGGCACCCCGAACTTATAGCATTATATGCATCAGCTCTGAATCATGTCTTGGGTCAATAGTTGGGTTTGCCCAGCTCCTATGTTTTGGTACCTTACGTTCCGCTATATCGGCTAAGGTAGCACCGGGAGAAGTACTGCGATTGTGTCCCGGTTCTTCCGGACGAGCACCTCAGTAGAGAAAGCCGAAAACTGACTGTCATGATGTAGCGAGAGCTGGTCAGCTGTTCGAGAGGTTCTAAAATCTTTAAGGATTTCTTCCGCATAATGCCATAACCAATGCAGCGTGCGACGGATCGGCCTTTTCTGATCAGGTGCTTATAGAGCCCCTCGTGCGGTCTTCCGAACACCAGGGGCTGCGCCTACCTTCCTCGAAAAACCTCCCATGGCTAAGTGAGAGCGATAAAGCCCTATAGTCCGATTGCCTGGTTTGATGTGCTGAACACCTCCTTTAGGGACCCAAAACTGGGATAAAGAGTGCTCAGGTTTATCTCGAACACCCCCATACTCACTACGTGGGGGCGGAAGCCGACGACTGGCCGACTCTCAGGATTATTATAAAAAACGGCCGCACAGGAGGAAAAACTTTCATACGACAAGTAATAAATAATGACCTTGTTCAAATATTACAAAGGAAAACATGACCGTATTCACAGAAATATAATGTCCTTGGTGCATTGCTTCGCCGCAAGGCGGGCCCCTTCCAGGACACCTTCATAATACAGGTCGGGCTTGCGGTGCTCTTTCCCCTCTGGTGGTCCCTCGTTCATTAGCTTTTATGCATCCATCTTCCCCCAATGCACCTTTGCATGGGCGAAGGCCATTCGCGCACCTTCTATGCAGACCGACCGCTTGATGACTTCGAGTCGAGGGCAGGCACTCGCAATCTGCTTCACGAGCCCGAAGTAACTGCTTGGAATCGGCCCGGCATGCCACAGCCGGATAATCAAATCCTTCATGGCTATCTCGGCCGCCTTATGCAGTTCGACCAGCTGTTTCAGCTGATCGGAAAACGGCACCGAATAATTTGACGCTAGATACTACATCCAGAAGAGTGTATTCGCGGTATTCCTCTCTTCGGCTCGGTAGAATTGGGCGGCGTCAGATATGCTGCGTGGCAGCTCCGCAAACACCCCTAGAAAAATCAAAATTTAAACTCTCAACTTGATTTTCTCCTTTCAAATACTCGCTTTGTACAGAAAAAACCTTACCAGCCGCAATCTTCCTTGCCTCCTGGATTTCCTTCAGGGCACCTTTTGGGCCTCCCCCCGGGCATCATTTGCGGCTTGGTGAGCCTGGGAGAGTTCGGATTCTTTACCTGCTAAACTCTTCTCCAAGGTCTCGCATTTCTGCACGGCCTCTTGAAGCTCTCGCTCAGCCTCAATAACTCTAGCCTCGTGTTTCTCATGAAGAGCCTGCTCTGCAGCTGCCTTCTTCTCGGCTTCGGCCACAGCCTTCCTGAGAGCCTCAATTTCAGCCGTCGCTCCTAGAGCATGTTATAAAAATATTTTCATCATGCACACTTATTCATTTGTGCTACATAAACAAGGTTTCTACATACCTTGATTCTCCTCCAGCTGTCTCTTCACTTGGCCAAGTTCTCCTTCGGCCCGCTCCAGACTATGCCTCAATTCGGATACTTCCACAGCATGAGAGGCGGCAGTCGCTACAGATGCCTGCTGGTTAAAAAGAGTGATAAATGTCATCAAGTGAGTCTCCTGGGAGCATGAATTTGATCCTCTGTCCGGTTCTTTCTTTCACCGAACAGTGTAGGGCTACTATCTATACCATGACACTCTCCCAAAAACTCATAAAAAATACCTCAAAGCCTCTTATGAGGCTAATACAGGATTCATTCAGTCCACTCTCAGCGGACTGAATCTTCTCAATCACCGTACCCATGAGGGCACGGTGTTCATCAACGATGGAGGCACCCTTCAGCGCCGCTAATAAAGTATCCGGCACCTCTTGTTGGACAGAGGCGGCTGGTGGAGCAGGCATACCTCCTCCAGTTGGCAGAGGCCATTTGTCTGACTCGGGGACCTTATGGGTCTCTAGAATTGTGTCCAGCTTGTGTCCGGATTCAAGATGACCCCCGTCGTCGACACCCACGAGAGCTTTCTCTCCCGTGTGTCCGGCCCCTGAAGTATGGCCTCCTGGCTCCGCCTTTGTGACCTTCTCCCCTCCTTCGTGGACTAGGTCCTTCTGGGACAAAACCTCGGTTTCATTCCTACGTTTGGAGGAGGAGGCCTTCAGGGGTGTCCCCCTCTCCATAGCGTCCAAACCCAGCAGATCTTCTGACGAGGACTGTTCGGTGCGGGGCTTCACCGGACTGAAAAAAGCACGGCTCAGATTAGAATATGATGCCATGACAAATCCGGACGCATGAGTGTGTTCGGATTTTATACTCATGAGTTCACCAGGGGCTCGGCCCTGGGATCCCACTCCGGGCTGCTATCGGTGGCACCGGTGGACTCCTCTTGTAGAGGAGTTTTTCCCCTCTTAGGTGGCTCGCCCTCCAAGGATGTGGAGGCCTTCCTTTTCTTTCTTCCCCCCGCGGCGGATTCGTCTCCTTCCTTCTCCTCATCCTCTTCGGAGGAAGAATGGGCATTGGACTCTTCGGATCTTGCGTCCGAAGCGCCACGACGACGGAGGCTGCCCCTGGTCTTCTTGGCCTCATTTCCGGCCTTCTTCTTCGGTGCCTTGTAAGGCGCCGTGACCAGCATCTTCATCAGAAGCGGGCCGGCTGGTTCTTCTGGTAGTAGGACCAGACAGTAGATCCGCCCCGCCTTCTTCACCCAGCCCTAGGAAATTTGGGGGAAACACTTCAGGCATTTTCTTAAAAAATATGCGAATGAAACATACGAACTGTCAACAAGCGATCCCTTACCGAACTTGCCGGGCGGGACAGTTGGTACCCGCGGTCCTCGGCAGAGTCCGGCCATGATTTGTCGGACTTGAAAAGCACCTTCCATATGTCCTTATGCGAAGAGCCAAAGAGCTCTGACAAGGTCTGGTGCTTGGCCGGGTCGAACTCCCATAGATTGCAAGCCCGGTGTTGACAAGGTAGAATCCGGTGAACTAACATCACTTGGACTACATTGACGAGCTTGATGTCCTTTTCTTCCATATCTTGGACGCGCGTCTGGAGCTCTGATAGCTCATCAGACGAAGCCCAGTCCAAGCCCTTCTTGGGCCAGGACATAAGCCACAGGGGGGCGCCGGATCTGAACTCTGGGGCGGTGGCCCATTCCTTACCATGCGGCTCTGTGATGTAGAACCACTGCTGCTGCCACTCCTTGACGGAATCATTGAAAGCACCCGTTGGCCATGTAACGTTGGGCATCTTACTCACCATGGCACCTCCGCATTTGGCATGCTCGCCACTCACTACCCTGGGCTTCACATTAAGAACCTTTATCCATAAGCCAAAGTGCGGCGGGACAAGGCCTCGCACACGATGATGAATGTCGAGATATTGAGGAAAGAATTGGGAGATAGATCATGAAAATCAATCCCATAATAGTACATGATGCCGTGAACAAATGGGTGGAAGGAAAACCCTAGCCCGCGGACAAAATGAGGGAGAAATACCACCCTCTCGTGGGGTTCCGGGGTGGGGACGATTTGTACCGCCGTCGGAAGACGGTGGCTGATTCTCTTGGCCAAATACCCTGCCCCCCGAAGCTTTTTGATGTCCTTATCCTGGACGGTAGAGGCCATCCACTTGCCTCCTACTCCGGATCCAGACATTTTTGGGAAACCTTTTTGATGGAGAAGGTGGACGCTTGAGCGCTAGGGCTTGAGCAAGAAGGGACGAATGCGCAATGGAAGAAGGCGCGGGTGAAAGAGGGAGTTCTTATCCGCCTATAAAGGAAGCAGGGATCCTGCGCCTCCCCACTTGCCCGTTAAAATCGCTTATTCCCCAAGCGCCACGTTTGATGGCACGGTTGGGTTACCCACGTCCGTATTGATGAGGATCCCGTGATAAGGGGACACGATCTCTACTTCGAAAAGACGTGCCGATAAAACCACCTCGCAATATGTGCGGTGGCTGGTTGTGAAAAACGGTTCGAATAATGACCGGACAGTGGCGTGATGTCATGCTGTAAAAAGTTGTCAGCAGATTAGATTTGTGGAGTATTGTACTCTCTACAGTGGTATGTGGAATTTGTTTTGCAGAGCCGGACACGATCCTTGTGTTCTAAATCTTCTATGGAGTATTCGGAGAAGGAACCCGCCTTGCAATGTCGAAGACAATCTGCGCGCCGGACTCATCGTCATTGAAGCCTGGTTCAGGGGCTAATGAGGGTGTCCTGGATTAAGGGGTCCTCGGACAGCCGGACTATATACTTTGGCCGGACTGTTGGACTATGAAGATACAAGATTGAAGACTTCATCCCGTGTCCGGATGGGACTCTCCTTTGCGTGGAAGGCAAGCTTGGCAATTCGGATATGTAGATTTCCTTCTCTATAACCAACTCTGTGTAACCCTACCCCCTCTAGTGTCTATATAAACCGAAGGGTTTAGTCCATAGGACAACAACAATCATAATCATAGGCTAGCTTCTAGGGTTTAGCCTCTACGATCTCGTGGTAGATCAACTCTTGTAATACCCATATCATCAAGATCAATCAAGCATGAAGTAGGGTATTACCTCCATCGAGAGGGCCCGAACCTGGGTAAAACATCGTGTCCCCTACCTCCTGTTACCATTAGCCTTAGACGCATAGTTCGGGACCCCCTACCCGAGATCCTCCGGTTTTGACACCGACAACGGGTCCTTTGCATGCGGGACTGAGCTCCCATAGTAAGACTCCCAGATCAAGTTCACCCAAGGTATATCCTGCCTATTATAAAATTTATGAAGAAATTTGAGTAGCAAGGCATCATTTTGAACTCGCAAGTTAATGATCCTCAAACCCTCGCTCTTCTTGGATCTGCACACCATGTCCCAGGCCGCGAGCGAGTTGCACTTGATACCATCATCAGTCTTATTTCTCCACAAGCAATGTCATCTGATCTTGTCCAGTTGGGTTACAATTTTTGGTGGTAATCTAATGGTGCCCATTGGAAACATAATTAGTGATGTGATCAAGGAGTTCATGAGGGATTGTTTGCCGACGTACGACATGAAGGACATGGCTGTTGTGATGTTTCTTTCTGCTTTGTATACCAATGGTGTCAGTCTCATGTCTTGAACTGATGGTCTTGTGATGCCCAAGGGGAGCCCTAGGTACATGAATGGCATGGCAGCCACAGAGAAACCAAAAAGGACAACAAGACCGTTGCATTTTTCAGTTGGGGTGTTGATTGGGACCAACGTTGACTTATGGAAGTTAATCTTGAGCCCAATAGACATGGCATAGTCGGCTAGGATCTCTTTGATCTTATTGGCTTGATTCAGGCAGGCTGGCATGATTATGATAGTGTCATCTGCGTATTGTATGACAGGGTAATCTCCATTATCGGAAGAGAAAATGGGATAATCCAGTAGATTCCTACACAAAGCATCATTGATTGTTGTTTGAAGAAGATCCGCGGCAAGGACAAATATCAGGGGGCAACGGGTCGCCTTGTCTGACACCACGTTTGCAGTGGAAGATTTTTCCCGGGGTGCTATTTAAGAGGACAAGGATTTGCCCGATGAGAATATACATTGAATCCATTGGATCGATTTGTCATTGAAGCCCATGTTCTTCATAATTTGCAGCATGGCAGAATGTTGGATAGTGTCAAAGCCTTTGGAGAAATCAAGTTTAAACAAAACCACCTCTTTTTGTGATGTCTGACATTGATGTATGTACTCGAATGCCCATGCTAGGCAGTCATGTATAGATCTTCTATGTAGAAAATCGTATTGGTTGCGGTGCACAATTTGCAGGATGATTTTCTGTAGTCGGTTGGCCAAGAGTTTGGTGATCATTTTAAGACAACAGTTGAGCAATGGGATCGGACGAAATTCATTGACCATTTCTTGTACATTGTTTTTGAGTATTAATGTGATGTATCCATTTTTCAAACACTCTAGATTGAGCTCTCCATGATGGAATTCGTCACATAATCTATAGAAGTCGAATTTGACGATAGGAAAACATGCTCTCAGAAATGCCCCATTAAAATCATCAGGGTCGGGGGCCCTATCAGGGGGCATCGTTGATCGCCGCGTCAACCTTAGCATGTGAGAAGGGTGTGCTGAGACTATCAAAGTCCACATGCTGCCTGAGAAGAGCCGATAGATTAAATTTCATGTTCAGAGTGGTGCACGTACCCAAGTGTTGTTTAAACGCTTCTAGCAGAATGGATTCTTTGCCCGTGTGGTTGTCGACAAGCACCCCCTGGTTAGTTTTCAGAGTTGCAATGTAGTTACACCTGTATCTCTCTGTGGCAACAGTCTGGAAAAATTTAGTGTTCTCGTCGCCAAATTTAATCCATCGAATTGTGCATCTTTTCTTCCAATACTCCTTTTGATAGTGGAGTAATCTAATGAGGTGATGTTTGAGAATGTTCCTAAAGTTGCCTTCGGGTAAGATAAATGTTCGATGCTCTTCAATCTAGTCTAGCTCCAAAATAGCTTTATATGTGTTGTCAATAGCTACCTTGAGACGAGAGATTTTCTTACTCCAGTGACTTAAATCCTGACGCACAGCTTTCAGTTTTTGATGGAGTATGGAAGCAGCCTTATTATTTTTCCCAAACTTGATTGGCTTGTTCCAGGCACTTTCAACAACTTCCATGAAGCCCGGGTGTGCAATCCAATATGATTCAAATCTGAATATTTTGCTTTTAGGTATCTAGGTCTGTATAACAATTGTGCAAGGTATGTGATCAGATATAGGACGTCCAAGAGGGTTTACCATTGTATTGGGGAAGGAGGTGGTCCAATTTAGAGTGGTAAAAAAACCAATCAAGCTATTCGAGGAGAGGTTTTGCTGCATGTTGGACCACGTATAGGCCCTACCTTTGATAGGAAGTTCAGTGAGTTCTTGGTCTCGAATAAAATCATTAAAGGTGAACATATCTTGTGTGTTTCCTCCAGGCATGCTACGATTATCATGTGAACGAATATAATTGAAATCACCGAGAAGTAACCAATCTTCAGTAGAGGGAATGTCAAGATCAAATAACCACTGGGTAAAATTGGCCCGTTGTTCCCCTTGGCACGACCCGTAAATGTTTATCAAGTTCTAGCTATGAGCATTTTGGGTGGATATAAAGTTGATACCTAACGCAAATTGTTCTTCGATTATCACGGTGCCAGAAAAAA
>NC_041393.1:576196345-576243298 GCF_002162155.2 Triticum dicoccoides
GAATGCATATCTATCAAAGCGTTTAGGGTAGAGGGACTTAAGGGTGGTGGCATCAAACATCATCATTTTTGTTTCTTGCAAGAATATAATCACGCACCCACTATTCTGGATAGCATTCGATAGCGCTAACTGTTTTTGGAGGGATTAAGTCCACGAATATTCCAACATAAAACATTCCAGTTCTTCAAAAGTACCATTTAACTAAAAATAAAACAAACGCGGCTCTTAAGCAGAGGAAGAGGAGCCTATCTTGTCTTTAGTGAGCGCGACGATGGAGAGTTCCTCCTCGGGAATGGCACATAACTGGGTGCCAATGGCTTGCATGGTGGTGATGGCATGCTGGTGGAGGGACTGGGTCATTCTGCATCTGAAGCAACATTGGAAGTATTGGTAGCAGCAGAAGGAATGACATGGGGCTTCACTTTGGACTTGTTAGGACAAGCTTCAGAGAGTGAAGAGGCACGAAATCCATTATATTTGTCAGAACGGTTGCTGCCCCTGAGTGTGGAAATGTCAACCGGGGCCGACAACTTCTCCTTACGCTTGCTAGCAGTAGAGCTGTCAATGAGAGTAGACTAAGAGATTACCACAGTCGTGGATTGCAACAAACCTGCCTAGGTTTCAGAGTGTCCGGCCACCAGACCAGTCAGAGATGATTCAGTATCAACAACAGCAGGAGTGATATAAGTTTCAGATATCTCAAAGGTCTCCACATTCACTGGTTGAGGACCAATCATCCTATCAGAGACAATATCCAGGCCATCATCAATCTCCTCGATGATCACTAAGGACTCCATCACAAGTGTTGGGAGGGCAATCTGGTTAAACTGCGGACCATCAGGAGCAGCCAAAACCTGAACCTCAATGTGATAACTATCCTGCCTAAAACCATAGCCGATAGACCAGGGTCCCATCGAATCAATTAGTGGGCGAAGAGCATCAAGCAAGACATTATTGAGCCGCTAAGGGTATTGGATCTGACAACATGATGGATAACAAAGCATCTCCCTGAGCAGAAAGACCAAACCGCATACCTTGGCTATGAATATCCACCAAGATAGTTAACATTTCTTCAGTAGATTGGATCATCTGGCTGGGCTGGGATGTAGTAGCTGAACCTTGATCATGGAGAGGAACAATGACCAAGTTTGATTGTGCATAAGTACTATCATCAAAAACTGTAATAGAATCATTTCAGGCTTGCATTGGGTTGTCAGAGATATTGTTACCAGGCATAATTCCATGCAAAATAGTGAGACCTTGAGCTGCAAGCCATACCTGGTAATTCACTAGATGAGGTGGCATGGGAGGAGCAGGGGGTTCAGGACAGGCTCCATAGCCCGCATCCGGAGCAGGACCATCATTGGGAGTAGCATTGTTATGTTGAGCACCATTGGGGGTGCCGCATTTTGAACTACCAGTTATGAACTTGTTGTTGATACAACTGTTCAGCAGTAAGATCTGGACCAAACTGTGGGTGTGGATTACCGCCAGGGGGTGGTGGTTCCTCGCTAGCCGGAGGCACTTCTGGTAGCAATCCATTCCACTCATTACTACGAAGGATTGTGATCTGAACTATCCAGCAGTCACGCACACCACCCAATTGCTAGACCACAAAGCTCTTAGGAATCAAATTCATACGAATCACCCGTGCTTTGAGAAGGATGAACCGCCTATCTTGTCGCGGATTGTACCAAGAAACCAAGGAACAATAACCCCCCAAAGCTTTGTTGATGTAGTAGTCAGTTTGGTAATCGTAGGGAAAACCAAAAAACATAAGCCAAATCTCTGGACTGAAAGAAGTGGTGTGTCTATTCAGAGCTTCATTGTGAGTAACAAAGGTGATTAATAAATCCTCGTCTTCAAGTTCAAGGGGGTGGCAACAGCAGTATCGCGCATAAAAGAATCCACAAAACCAAAAACCCCTATGTCGAACGAATGGTCACTGGATTCAGTAGTGAAAAGTTGGGCTTCATGAAGCAAACCTTCGACCATCATACGAATGGCGGCCCGACGGTGGAGCAGAACGTAGTGACTTGCTTCAGCTATGGCCAGGAAATCGTGGTTGAGCGGCGCGATAGGTCCGACCACCATGCCCAACCGCACCAAACGATCCGCTAGCCCTGGCTCCACCGCAAAGCTCGGTGGCAGGAAGGGCACGGGGTTAATTGGGTAGTTCTCCATGGCAGAGGATGGGGCTGGGGTGGCAACAATGGTGGCAGTGGCAGTTAGGACACCATTGTGAGAGGGGGGGGGGGTTGGAGTGGAGTAGGAGGGGGACGTTTGGGCAATCGAGGTGGAAGACGGAGCGTGAGGGGTAGGATTGTCAATAGGAGGTGATTTCAGGACCCATACCCATCTATTCTCTCTGATCCTACGCAAGCAGGATCGATCCACGTGTCCATAGAATCCACACGTCGTGCATCTCACTTTAGGACGCAGCTTCTGTTTACGGTGAGAGGGAACCGTAGGTGCCAAAATGCCATTGTGATTGAGGTGATCCCCGGGGTCAGCAAATATTTGACCAAAATTGGGTTGTTGCTTGATTATCATGGGACAATTAACTGCCTTGTGGTCAGGCACTGAACATTTAGTGCAAATGAGCCTGGCTTGACAAGAAATCTTTTTATGGACCCATTGGAGGCATCTCGAGCATAAAGAAGCCCAATTAGTGGCTAATTCCATAATTTCCTCAGCAGAATATTGGGCTTGGGCCAGGTCGGCCTTGTGGTGAGTTTCGAGCAAAGGAGGCCAGTCTCATGGGGGGGGGGGCATATTTGAACGTTGAGGTGAAAAAACATTGCGACAGTGATGGATATTGGGTCTTAATTGAGCATTTAAAGCTGCCTAGGAGAATATACTCAGCTAATTGATTTCCCTCAAATTGCTCCTGCCTGAGAAACAGCTCCAATAATGAAAAATAATTTGAATAATTCGCTTAATGGGCTCTGGATTCAAATCTGACTGAACGAGTGACCGATCTGGAACCTTGGAGCTACGGTCTTTTAGGCAGGAAGTGGAAGCTTCAGCAAAGTTTTTGTTCGAGAAAGCCATGTGATCAATGCAAGCAAGCTGAAATTTGCTTAGGACATGAGCCGACGTGGAGACCAAAGTAGAATTCTTTGGAGGAGAACCCAAATGAGTTTTGACCGCTATAGGGTCTCTCGTAGAGATGTCTAACAATTCCTCATCAGCATGCCAACAAGAATCAGAGATGGGAGCTCGAGTAAACCGGTCATTGTATAGATGAAAGTGACACACAAAATCCGGCCAAATACACTCTTCCAAACCATATATGAAATGCCCCACTTTGTTATTGGCCACAGAGAGTCTGAATGAACGAGAATTGATTTGAACAACCTTAAAACCAGAGCTTAAGCCATCGATGCAGCATTATAGAGCAATGCCAACTGAGTCCACTGAGAGAGGGAAGAAGGCTGAGGTGAACATGACAACCAAAAGGAACTCCTTGAAATCCCGAGAAGGGGAAAAGTGAACCGTTGAGCCAAACTTGCGTCTCGCCTGATCTACTAGGGCAAGGCTCGGAGCAAAAGCCCAATGTAGAAGACCGTCCACCGAGGGTAGAACTAGAGATCTCCATTGGAGGTGGTGGGGAGGTGGTGAGGGAGAGGCGGTTGGGAGGAGGAAAGGGAGGAGGAGGGAGCCGTTATGCCCAGCTCGGATCCGATATGAATTCTATGCATTAATTCCGAATGACAAAGTTTCCTTTTAAAAACCATTACAAATTCTTACAAAAATAATGAACTATAGTACATCTATCTATTTTCTATCATATTTAAATATATATAAATCTTCAAGATCTTCTTGATCTTCTTCATTTTCAAAACCTGCAAAAGAAGCACCAAAGGAGAAAGAAACTATTGTTGTTAAAAGCGCCCCCTCCTTCATGGAGGGATAGTAAGATTGAGCCCCACCTCCTTCCTCTTCTCAGTTTCCCAAGGCGTCCTTCGCCTCGGTGCTCGTATCGCATTAGATCTCTGTACTGAAGCCAGATTGAGCTCGCCGTCGCTGGTGGGTTGTCGGCGTCGGACTAGATGTTGGAGGGGCCAGTGTTTTGTGTGGCCGGGAGGGAAGGAGTGGGTTGGGTTCGTTGGTGGCTGACGTCGGCCCCGCATCCCTCGCCTCGTGACTCGTTGTTGATGCCGTTATGATGTGCCTGTCACTAGGAGTGGTTGCCTCAGCCAAACTCGTAGCTGCCTGCCACGCTAGGCCTTCTGGTGTGGAAAGATATTTATGATTCGTAAATGGTAAATAAAAATAGGCAGTTAGACCGTCTATTGAAATGACACTAGCTGAAGGTCAACGTTTTCTAAGACCTTTTCATATTTCCAGAGCAATTTATTCAAAAGAAAAAAGTCAATTTTACTATCTGAATAAAATGAGTGGTTTACTTTACCCCGGGTCTATTTTTCTGCTTCTTTTACCCCCAAACAAACCCAAACCAGACAAAACACCCCCTGGCTGGTTTTTCTCCACCCGCTGCTGATTTGGCACTAGTCAACGACGGTTTTGACCTGGGTGGGGTCCCCTTGTCAGGTTTCTCTCACCTCTCTCTCTCTCTCTCTCTCTCTCTCTCTCTCTCTCTCTCTCTCTCGGTCGGTCGGATCCGCCGCCGCCCGAAGGAGCTCGCGCTGGGCTGATCGGGCCCGAGTCACTCGCGCCCCACCTCCCTCACCGTGTCGCCCAGGAGCCGTCGCCCTCTCCCCGCCATCGCGTCGGCGTCCTGCCAGAGGAGCCCCGTCCCGCGCCGTCGTGGATCGCCCTGCCCCCGCGCCGCCGCCGCTTCGTCGTCCCCGCCGGCCATGCCATTCCGCCGCCGCGCGAGCCCGCCCCGAGTACCCACGGCCGGTGGTTGCCACAACCACCTCGACCCGCGCGCCACCGCCTCCTACCGACCCCGCCTGGCCCTGCTCTGCTCGCCAGCGGGTGCAGCGGCAGCTCTATCCGACCTGGAGAGAGAGAGAGAGAGAGAGAAACCTGACAAGGGGCCCCACCTTGGTCAAAACTGCCGTTGACTAGTGCCACATCAGCAGCGGGTGGAGAAAAAACCAGCCGGGGGAGGGGGGGTGTTTTGTTCGGTTTGGGTTTATTTGTGGGTAAAAAAAGCAGAAAAATAAACCAGGGTGTAAATTGAACCACCCACTTTATTTAGGGTAGTAAAATGGACTTTTTCTATCCAAAACTTAGTTACCACAGAATTCAGAGGTCAAAGCATGCCTGGAAGTGTCGTACTCCATTTTTCTCTTGTTCGGAGCTACACTGATTTATCTACTACAGTACATATGGAACTTGCAGAAATACGAGTGTAGTGACTGCGACACCAGCTTGCTGACATGCTCTCTCTCTCTCTCTCTCTCTTTGTGTGACAGCATGGCCGCCCTTTGTTGCTGCTGTCTGCTGGAAGCTTGCTTCTAAGTTCTAAGCGAGAGGGGACAGATTTGGTGCAGCTATGTGTTCCATATTGAAAATTGTGATTGGCTTGCTAATTAGTACTCCCTCCGTCCGAAAATACTTGTCATCAAAATTGACAAAAAGGAATGTATCCAAAACTAAAATAGGTCTAGATACATCTATCTGTTTTGATGACAAGTATTTTCGGACGGAGGGAGTAGGAGATTAGAACTCCTTGCCGTCATGTTCGTATGTTCAGATGATTGCTGCACCTTTTCGCAAAAGAAGAGATGATTGCTGTACCCAGTGAACATGAAAAATCAAGCATGAAAGCTCTAGCAAAGCCACAATACCCTGAAGAAAAGGCTAATCCACGACATGCTGTCTGAAGATAAAACTAATTCAGAGTAGAATATACTACCGTTTATGTCAGAGTCAGACACACACTGATAATAACTTTGAAATTCACCAGGGTTTCAACAACACAACAAACTTGCTAATCCAGCAGGAGTTCAAGAAATTCAGCAGGGTTTCAACAACATAACAAACTTGGAAATTCAGCAGGGTTTCAACAACATAACAGACCACGACAGTACCAAGGGTGTGCCACTAGTGAGCATCCGACAGATCACTGCTGCACACCGTTACAGCAGCATACACACACATACACATAACAGAACGGAGGAGAGGCGAAAGCATCAACTGAAGGCAGTCACTCAGTGGCAACCAGCGGCCTGTTTCTGCGGTCTGATCCAGTCGTGCAGCACCATGGTCACCCTGTCGTGCTGCTTCACGGAGGAGCCGTGCAGGAGCGGGGCGGCGCCGGCGAGGAAGCGGTTGTAGTGGACGTACTCCTTGTGCCGGAACCTCTCCTGCTCGGGCGGCGTCATCTCCTCCCACTCGGCGTGCAGCTTCTCCGACAGGCTCCAGTCGATGTTGTACCTGGTGGCGCCGAAGCACGTCTGGCTCAGGACACGCCTCGCCAGGGTCTGCAGGTCGGGCACGCGAGCTCCGTGCGTCGACCACCATTCAACTGCGAATGTCGAGTGAAGCACGGTAAGAAGGTGCGTCATTCATGTAGTATGATATGAACGGATGAATGAAATGGTGATCATCTCAGTGGGTGTAAAATGTTTGGGTTTGAAAGTAGAAGTGAAAATGGAAGAAGAGAAGGCTCCTGTACAGTTTAAGCAGACCATATACCCCAGTTTGCAACTTGCAACTAACTAAGCAACTATGTTGAGAATCTTAGGCTGATGCAGAGAAGTTGGTCATTCTACACGTCCATCTGTAAACCTTTTAACTTCTCTACTACTCCCTCTGTCCCATAATGTAAGACGTTTTTGCAAGCACGTCTTACATTATGGAACGACAGGAGTATTTATTTAAACAACCATGTCGACAAGTTAGGCTAATGCAGAGGAGCTGAACTTTGAATAGAAGTGCACTTATGACATGATATATTTGTGCCATATTCACATGCTAACTAAATATGTTGGCGCACTGTATGTTACGGTGCACAAATGCACATATCAGATTTTCTGGAGGACATCAGACACTATTCCAGCTCACTCTAAATATTGGAAAAAAATCAAGTGCATATGAGATATAAAGGCACTACCGTCAGTGGTTTGTTAGGGAGTGGTCATTTTGCAAGAGGTTAGGGTGTAGCTTACCTTGTGGTAATTCCATGATTTGCTGCATTGCTGGATCTGTGTCGAAATAGCCGAACTTCTTTTCATACACTTCCAATTGTGCAGACGCTTTTCTGGCATTGTAATGAGCCTTGCCCAGTTGGATTGTGCAGGCCGCGATGCCGCTGCTGATCTCAGCATCAGGCTGGAATCCAGCTGTGTAAAAGATCCTTGGGTTTAGCATCTGACCAGCAGCATGGAGAGGACTATGCAAGTAACCATCCCATATCCTGTCAATCATACACCAATAAGAGTCACTTTCATCTCCGATATTGAGAGATATCTCTTCTTTTGCTCGATCCATGGCTTCATACAAGATACCCATCGGACAGATATCAGATTCTAGTTTATACAACACACTGACAAGTGGGTTTGTAACCTTCACGACTTCTGCAGCAGCATGCCAGAATGCATCATCTGTCTTTACTATGCTCTGGATACGCTCGAACAAATCAAGACAAGTCCAACCAGAGGGAACCCATTCAGGCGAGCTGAACATCTGCACCAGACCTACTCTTGCAGAAACTAACCTCTCTAATGTGATGAACACTGCCACAAATCTCAGATAAGAACTGCTCAAAATCTCCTCCTGAACATATCTTCCTTTCAGTTTCATTGGCAGTGCATGGCCATATAAAAACCATGTAATTTCCCTTGCCTTCATTAGGACTTCACTGACATGCTCGAGCACTGCTATTTTCTCAAGCAGAAGGTTGATGCAATGATCAGCACATAGCACGAAGAAAAAACTGTCATATTTATTTAGCACATACTGCCGTGCCATCTGCATATGGGGTGACACGTCATTCATGACAATCTGAACAATGTTATGGGCACCAACATCATCAACCACGCGAGAAAGCATTGATTCTAGCTCATCCAAGTCCTCAGTGATTTCAGAGACGTCAATGGATCTGAGGAACAGCGTACCTTTGCTGCAGTGCACCAGGACACTTACGAAGCTTTTGTCACACTTGCTCTTCCAACTATCCACAATTACAGTGCAGCCACTTGTTTGCCACTCTTGCTTGAGTTCCTTTGTGCGGTTCTCAGTTTCTATTAGTTGCTCCTGCAGAACAGCTTCGTACGTAGGCATTACAACCCAGGCCCATGGGGAAACACAACCATCTCCCTCAAAGATGATGAATGGAGAACACCAGGCTCAGGTCCAGCTTCGGAGAAGAACTTGCCTATTGTTGCTGACGCAGAATCGAAGTAATCACTTTTCTCAACCTTGGGTTTCAGTTGACAAGAACTATATGTGATTTCCTTGGGCTGCGTCAGATCCGGTGCATAATGAAGAAAGCAGTGGTTATTGGACACAGTTTGTTGTAGCTGTGGTTGCTGGACTTGAGGAGATGGAAGGGCTGGGCTTGTGTGAGGAACCTCATCATGTTCATGCTTCAGTCTCTTCGTTTTTCCCGGCATCCGATCTTTCTTGCGATCCACAAGTGAACTCCTTAAGCTTGTCCTGACACTGTCCGGTACTTGGTTGCATGGACGAACATTGCCCCTGATGCCTGCTACATGTTGCTCTAGACGGTTGTAAGTGTTAGAATATAGAGTTGTAATCTCAACCTCCTTCCTTCTCTTGTATTCTACCCAAACTCTTTCTGTCATAACCTTATACGTCAAGCCAGGCTTCGGTCACGCATCAATATAAACTACCACGCGGCTCCCTCGATGGAGTAGGAACGCTTCATATCTTTCATGGTAATCAGAGCCACCTCTTCTCATACATC
This sequence comes from Triticum dicoccoides, assembly GCF_002162155.2. NCBI lineage: Eukaryota > Viridiplantae > Streptophyta > Magnoliopsida > Poales > Poaceae > Triticum > Triticum dicoccoides. The sequence goes on from NC_041393.1 coordinate 576,205,194, forward strand.
TAGCCACAATCCAAAACCCTAGAAACCACACATCATCGTCTCCATGGCTTCCTCCGCCGGCGTCTCCCTCAACCTTGGATCGCCGCCGTCTGAGAAGCTCGCAAGAGGTAATTTCATCCTCTGGAAGACGCAGGTCCTCCCAGCCCTGCGAGGCGCGCAGGTGACGGGGCTCCTGGACAACACCGATGCCGCTCCACCCAAGATGGTGGAGATCACGAAGGCAGACAAGACCACGGCCCTAGAGCCGAATCCCCTATACAAACCCTGGATCGCCAAAGATCAGCAGGTTCTATCATACCTTCTCAATTCCATGTCTCCAGAAATTCTTGCACAAGTTGTTGGGAAAGATTCCACCTTTGAGCTCTGGACGACGGTGACAAATCTCTTCGCCTCACAATCTCAGTCTCGGATTACTAATCTGAGAATCGCCATCACCAATACCAAGAAGGGCTCGATGTCAAGCTCGGCGTATATGGCGAAGATGAAAAGTCTTGGGGATGAACTAGCTGCTGCAGGTCGTCCCGTATCTGATCCGGAGATGGTGGACTATATTCTGGCCGGACTGGACCGCGACTACGACCCCGTGGTGGCGGCGATCGGCGCTGTCAAAAACATCATCACAACCGACGATCTTTTTGCCCAGATTGCTGCCTTTGATCAAAGGATGGAGATGCTAGGCGACTCATCTTCAGGCGGGTTCTATTCATCCGCTAATGCGGTCTACAGAGGCCGTGGCCAGTCCCGTGGCAGACCTCGCGGGCGTGGAGGAAGAGGCCGTGGCCGTGGTGATCGTGGTGACCGCGGTGACCGACAGTCGTCTTCCTCCAATGGAGGCGGCGGATTCAGAGGCCGTCCTCGACAGCAACAGCAACAGCAGGCTCGTGAGCAACAGCATGACTATTCAGAATGTCAGATATGCTACAGACACCATCCAGGAGGTGCACGAGTTTGCTGGTGGCGTTATGAAGAAAACGACCAGGAAGAAAAGCAGGTGCATGCAGTCTCCTATGGCGTGGACACCAACTGGTACGCCGACAGTGCAGCAACAAACCACATCACAGGTGAACTTGACAAGTTGACGACGCGGGAGAAGTACAATGGAGGCGACCAAATTCGCACGGCAAGCGGTTCTGGTATGGATATCACACACATTGGTAGTTCAATTGTTAAAACCCCTGTGAAAAATTTACACTTGACCAATGTCTTGCATGTTCCTCAAACCTCTAAAAATCTTGTTTCCGTTCATCGATTCACTCTTGATAACAATGTTCTTATTGAATTCTATCCTTATTTTTTCTTGGTTAAGGACTTGAAAAAACAAGGAGAGTCATTCTTAGAGGACGGTGCGTGGGAGGACTCTACCCACTCATATCATTATCATCATCATCATCTTCATGGTCCAATAAACAAGAAAATATTGTCACCAAGCTATCTACATCAAGGTGGCATAGTCGTTTAGGTCATCCATCTTCAGTCATAGTTAGATATGTTCTTAGCAAAAATAAACTCTCTTATGAGCCTAGTAGTGAGTCAGTTTGTGATCCGTGTCAACAAGCAAAAAGTCATCAATTACCTTACCCAATTTCTACTAGTGTGTCTACTGCCCCTTTACAACTTATCTTTTCAGATGTATGGGGGTCAGCTCCTATTTCAGTTGGTAGATTTTCCTATTATGTAAGTTTTATTGATGACTATAGTAAATTTACTTGGATTTATCTGTTGAAAAAACGATCTGATGTATTCCAAGTTTTCCTCAATTTCCAAAATCTTGTTGAACGCAAACTGAACTCTAAAATCATTGCTATGCAAAGTGACTGGGGTGGTGAGTATGAAAAACTAAATTCTTTCTTTCAAAAGCTTGGCATATCACACCATGTATCTTGTCCTCATGCTCACCAACAAAATGGATCCGCTGAAAGAAAGCACCGTCACATAGTTGATATGGGGCTTGCCTTGTTAGCAAATGCTTCCATGCCGCTTAAATTTTGGGATGAAGCATTCTTAACTGCTACATATCTCATCAACTTGCTTCCAAGTAAAGTTATCAAATTTGAAACACCCATTACACGACTTCTTGGTGTCACACCCAACTATACATCTCTTCGTATTCTTGGTTGTGCCTGTTGGCCCAATCTTAGGCCTTACAACACACGCAAACTCGCTTTCCGCTCAAAACGGTGTGTCTTTTTAGGCTATAGCCCCATGCATAAAGGGGTCAAGTGCCTTGATGTTCCTACTGGTCGGGTGTATATATCCAGAGATATTGTATTTGATGAGTCCGTGTTTCCCTTTGCATCCCTTCATCCTAATGCTGGTGCACTTCTCCGCAAAGAAATTCTTCTTCTTCCTTCACATCTTCGGTCTTTTGATCATGGGGGCAACAACAATTGTACTAACCAATGTGATGATATTCCTGCTGGTACTGGTCTTTCTCTTATGCCTGTGCAGGTCCCTGGAGAAAACGGTGCTCAAAATGACCAAGATCTCAAAAATATGGCTGGTTTTGATCCTATATTTCATGCTGAGGAAGGAGACGAAGCTGGCACAGATGACGAAGAAGATCTGGCGGTGCCTGCCACCCTTGCACGCGCGCAGATCTCGGATCACGCGACCGCATCCGCCTCGGATCAAGCCCCTGATGGCTCCAATCCTGGATCCAGGGCGGGCCACTCCCGTGCTGCCGCGTCAGCTTCAGGCGGGACCAGCAGCGGGGCCGAATCCCCCTCGCCCCGCGCGCCAGCGTCAGGCGGGACCAGCGGCGGGACCAGATCCTCCCCGCACCACGCGCGCCTCCAGTCGCGGTCGGGTGGCGGATCCTCTGCGCCAGTGCCTGCAGAAGGGGCAGCCACACCAGAAGCCACAGGATCCCCTGCGCATATGACGACAAATCAGTCCACTGCATCAGCAGATTCTCCTGGATCTTCTGTGGCAAGTATACCAGCGGTGCAGCGAGAGGTTTCTTCACGTGTTATGACCCGGCTACAAAAAGGTATACGGAATCCTAAAATTAGGAAAGATGGAACTATACCATATGGAATGTTGTGTATTTCAGGAGAACCAACATCGTTGAAGAATGCACTTGATGATCCTAAATGGAAAAAGGCAATGGATGAGGAGTATTCTGCGCTCATGAGGAATAAGACTTGGCATCTTGTACCAAATCAGAGAGGTAAAAATATTATTGATTGCAAATGGGTATATAGAATTAAGAAGAAGGCAGATGGCTCCATTGACAGATATAAGGCACGTCTAGTGGCAAAGGGCTTTAAGCAACGTTATGGCATTGACTATGAGGACACCTTTAGTCCCGTTGTGAAAGCTGCAACTATCAGACTTGTGATAGCCATTGCTGTATCCAGAGGATGGAGTTTAAGGCAGCTAGATGTACAGAATGCGTTTCTGCACGGTGTTCTAGAAGAGGAAGTGTTTATGAGACAACCACCTGGGTATGAGAGTAAGAAATTGCCACAGTATGTCTGCAAGCTTGATAAAGCACTCTATGGTCTAAAGCAAGCACCCAGAGCATGGTATTCCAGATTGAGCTCACAGTTAAAATATCTTGGCTTTGTTGCTTCCAAGGCTGACACATCCTTGTTTATTTATAACAAGGCAGGAGTAGTCATTTTTGTGCTTATATATGTTGATGATATCATAGTTGCAAGTTCTTCACAAAATGCTACTAATGCTCTTTTGCATGATTTGAGCTCAGAGTTTGCCTTGAAGGACCTAGGTGATTTGCATTTCTTCTTGGGTATTGAAGTCAAGAAAACTCAAGATGGTATTGTGTTAAATCAGGAAAAATATATTCTTGAGCTTCTGTTTCGCATGGGGATGAAAAATTGCAAGCCAATGCCTACACCTTTATCCTCCTCAGAAAGTCTCTCAGCATATGAGGGTGAGCCACTTCAAGAGGAGGAGAGTACAAGGTATAGGAGTACTGTGGGAGCACTACAATATTTAACTCTCACACGTCCAGATATCTCATTTGCTGTCAACAAGGTTTGTCAATATCTTCATGCACCTACTTCTGCACATTGGTCAGCTGTCAAGAGGATTGTGAGATATGTGAAACATACTATGGGAATAGGACTTCATTTCAAACGGTCTAATTCTTCTCTTGTGAGTGCATTCTCTGATGCTGACTGGGCAGGATGTAGTGATGACAGAAGATCAACTGGAGGTTTTGCAGTGTTCTTTGGATCTAATCTTATCTCCTGGAGTGCTAGAAAGCAAGCTACTGTGTCACGCTCAAGTACAGAAGCTGAATACAAGTCTTTGGCTAATGCAACTGCTGAGATCATTTTGGTTGAATCACTTCTTGAGGAATTGGGAATCAAGAAGAATCGTATCTCATGTTTATGGTGTGATAATTTGGGAGCAACATATCTGTCTGCAAATCCAGTGTTCCATGCCAGGACAAAGCACATAGAAATTGATTTTCACTTTGTACGAGAAAGGGTTGCGGCAAGGAAACTTGAGATTCGATTTATTCCTTCTAAGGATCAAGTGGCTGACGGTTTTACAAAAGCACTACCAGCAAGACCATTTGAAGAATTCAAGAGTAATCTTAACTTAGGTTAGTTGAGATTAAGGGAGGGTGTTAGAATATAGAGTTGTAATCTCAACCTCCTTCCTTCTCTTGTATTCTACCCAAACTCTTTCTGTCATAACCTTGTACGTCAAGCCAGGCTTCGGCCACGCATCAATATAAACTACCACGCGGCTCCCTCGATGGAGTAGGAACGCTTCATATCTTTCAGTAAGTACAAACCACCTTACCGCAGTAATTGCAGCTCACTTTTTTGCCTTCCCCATCAATGGGTTTGCCATGCCTTTCTTTTCCACAATTACTTGTCTGAGGATCCTGTGCGGAAAAAACCTGAAGAAAAGCAATAAGAGATACTTCAGTAATGCAAAAATTAAAATGTCAAATTTCCAAAACACAAGTGCAACATTTCGCCAATGATTAGATATCATCTACTTCCTTTTAATGACAGCACATGATGTACTGCTATTGATGAATTTACCACATGTGAACAGAGAAGACTATGATCCAGCTAAACACCGTACCTTAGAAGTTTAAACAGAGTTACTGGATGAAACAGTTTGTTCCGTATTTACCTTAGAAGTTTAAACATTTCATAGTATATTTACCAACAATCCCGCAAAAAAAATGTATATTTACCAACAGACTGAAGGCATGAGCTTGTTCACAAATTACAAGTTCATGGCAACAAATCTCTGGGCACCGATGCAATGAATTCACCGCAACTCCAACAGGGCAGTCAACAATTGGCCATTTTCGCCATGGTACACTCCAGAAACATGTAACTGTAACTAGATTAGACAGGTGTTCCTCACAAACAGTCTAATATGCGATGCTTACAATCCTGAAGGATTCGAATGAACCATACGAAATATTAGTTCGGTGCAAGTAAAAGGTTAACTATTTGGGTACTATCCCACAGGACAATTGGACTAATATTTACTTTTTCAAAGATCAGTGATGTGGTATAAGCATAAGACTGCACGATGATCTTACAAAGCCAGTAACAATACCCCCTCTGAAACCAGTGGCGTGAAAGTGACTTTTTTTCCCGATACTAAAATCCGACAAAGTCATAGTGCCTCCCCTCAAAGTTTCAGCAATTCCTTCGAATCGGCTCAAACGCCTTTCAAAATCCAACATTACCCTACCCAACTCCCAAAAGCAGGCAAAACCTAAAACAGAGAAAGGGGGATTCTTCCTGAGCAGAAAGCCCCGAACAGCACCACGGGTCACAGCCCACTGCCTATTTCCCTCGCTCTCGCCGGCTCATTCCAGAACAGAGCATGGCGAGGGATTTCAATTGCTTACCATTTTTGTCCCCTCCGGAGCGAGAAGGAGGGATTCGCAGCAGGCGGTCGCCGCGCCGCGCAGCACCTCGACCTGCCTCCCAGGGGCCGGGGGCGCCGCCGACGGAGCCGCCGGGGTTTGACGGCGATGAGCCCGATTCCGCGCCCCGCCTCCTCTGCTGCACGTCGTGGTCTCTGCTGCGCTCTGGCTTTTGCTTTTCTGATCAGCGGGGCGCTCACGGGTGGCAGAGAGGAGGGAGGAGGCGCTGAGGGCGAGGAGGGAACTGGGGTTTCTGGGAAGAGATGGAAAGAACTTTGACTCTTTGCCATTTCTGGAAACCGACGAGACGACGGGTTTTGATCGCTCAGACGACATTTACTGGTGTGCGAACCAACTTGTACTTGCACGTTAGGAGGACAGTGGTATCTCTAACCAATTCGGATTCAAGTCCTGGTGCTTGTATTAATTTTTAAATTTATTTCAGGATTTTCGGTGATGCGCGTTTGGTGAGATAAGACGTTCCCGACGACTACGAGATGTTTACGGTGACTTCATGAAATATTAAGATGATATGTCGGCTCAGTCTCTTAGAGGTTCTCATAGGGATAGAGTGTGCGTGTGTGCATTTATAAGCGTGAGTATATGCGCGTATATATGATCGCTTGCTTGTGTACTGTGTTAAGAAAAGGGACATTCATTGGTGGGTGGGAAACAAATTTTGTTTTCTCAACATAGTAGACGCAACATATGCATATACAATCATCCTTATGAAAGCACTCGTGCACATCTTACTCCGATGAGCACCTCCGAGAGACTCAGCCGGCACATCATCTTAAGATTGATAAAGTTGCCAGACGCTTTTGGGAATGTCGCCTCCCACCGAACGCACATCACCGGAATGTCTGGAATAAATCCATGAAAATGCAAGCATCACTGTCATCTGGGACTTGAATTCTGGTGGACAGGGGATAGTACCGTTCTCCTAAACATCCAACCACATGTTGGTTCGCGGAACAAATTTTATTGGACAACAACATTTCATTCTTCGCGAGCCACCATGCGGTTGGATGGTTAGGTGGACAGTGGTATCCCCAGCCCAGCAAGGTTCAAGTTCTGGTGCTCGCATTTATTTTGGATTTATTTCAGGATTTCTGGCGATACGCATTCAGTAATAGAAGACGATCCCGTCGACTACGAGGCGCCTATGGCGACTTCGTAAAATCTTAAGATGATATGTCGGCTCAGTTTCTCGGACATGCTCATAAGGTGTGCCTGTGTGCGTTCATAGAGGCAGGTGTATGCGCATATATATAAGCGCTTGTGTCTGTACTGATGTTAAAAAAACAACATTTCATTATCCTTTACCATAATAATAATATGCATTTAATAGTTACATCAACAAATATTTATGAAATTGCAATTACTTTGAAATTAGGTAGGATATTAATTGCGTGCATATATTAGGTGTTATTATGTACGCATTAATTGTGTGACTAGCTATGGCGCCCGGATTCAAACGTACACTAATTACGCAAACGTGTACGATCAAGATCATAGACTTCCGAGAAGATATCACAACACAACTTTAAACACAATAAAAGTCATACAAGTTTCATATTACAAGTCAGGGGCTTCAAGGGCTCGAATACATAAGCTCGACACAAACAAGTCAGCGGAAGCAACAATATCTGAGTACAGACATAAAGTTAAACAAGGTGACATAAGATGGCTAACACAAAAATAGCAACGATTGAAAAGGCAAGGCCTCCTGCCTGGGACCTCCTAACTACTCCTCGAAGTCAAACTCCACGTAGAATCATCCTCGGGATCCTCTGGCTCCTGTGCTCCATCATATGATCGCAATAACTAGGAATAGGAAAAAAGAAGTACCAAAGCAACTGTGAGTACTGATCCAAAGTACTCGCAAGACTGACATCAGATCCAAACTACATATGCATTGGTATTAATGGGAGGGGTAGTATATGTGGACTAAACTGCAGAATGACAGAATAAGAGGGGGAGAAGCTAGCCCTATCGATGATTACGCTTCTGGTAGCCTCCGTCTTGAAGCATATAGAAGAGAGTAGCAAGTATAGTATCAAGTTTCATCGTACAACATACATCCTACCCGGCGATCCTCTCCTCGTCACCCTGTGGAAGAGCAATCACTGGGTTGTATCTGGAAATTGTAAGGGGTGTGTTTTATTAAGCAGCCAGTCCTAGTTGTCAGAGGTCGGAATACAACTCCAAGTTGTCATGTTACCGTGGACACGGATATTCGTTGCCGTGCTTTCCCGGCCTTGGCAATGACTACAGACGGCGGCCAGCTGCTCGGCGGAGCCGAGCTTGGCCATGGCGATGCGGTGGCTACGGGAGCACAAGAGGCCAGGGGAGCGAGGGAAGAAGATGAGGGGCTCACCGAGCGGCACACACGGTGGCCCTTGGGGGTTTAGTAGCTGCAGATTCGAGGCAGATCAAACAGCGGCATAGCGGTGGCCGCTGTTGGGGAAGAAGATGCAAGTGACGACGGTGGCGCTCCTCGGGCTCGATCCGGTGACGAGGAGGAAGAAGCAGTCCACCGCGGACCATCTGTACACCTCAGAGGAAGGAATGGGCGCTGGTAGAGCGCGGTGCTCAACGGCGACGGCGCTCGATGGTGATGGATCTAGAGGGAGAGAGGAGAGGAGCGAGCGAGGGAGAGCTAGGTGGCGTGGGCGAGTGGGGAGGGAGCCCGAGGCGTTGCGGCTGCCCTTATCCCCTCGTCGGTGACGTGGCAGTACGGGGCGGCATGCCCGGTTCGGCGGGGATGCGCCCCGGTCGGAGGAGCAGTGAGGAAGGGGATCGGCCGCGCGAGGGAAGGTGGGCTGGCTTGCTGGGGTGGGCTAAAGCCCAGTGGGGCAAGTGGGGCTTCTCTCTTCTCCTTTTTCCTTTCTTTTGCTAGAAAAATGCTTTGCAATATTTGAGCTGCCAAAAGGATTATGTAAAATGTGGGACTTGGCCACATAATTACATTGCAATAATTGGCACTGCCACAAAAAGATTGTGAGGCTTTTGAGATAGTTTGCATTTTTTATAAATTAAAAAGGCATTTAATCTATTGTTTTAGCCACTGTTTTAAATAGTTTAGTGCACTTAAACACTTTGCAAAAATGTTGGTTCACTACCAATATTAGTTATGGATTATTTGGCACATGATGAACATTTTAGTTTTCATGTTTGAGCAAATTTTGAATTTCACTTAGCATTTGAATTTGCATTCAAAGGAGAATTTGAAAGAGACATGAGACGATGGGCTTCCTCAAATCGCCCTAGGTCTTCATGAGCAAGCAAGTTGGATGCACACCCACTTAGTTTTTCTTTTTGAGTTTTCATAAATTATAGCTCTAGTGCATCTGTTGCATGGCAATCCCTACTCACTCACATTGATATCTATTGATGGGCATCTCCATAGCCCGTTGATACGCCTAGTTGATGTGAGACTATCTCCCTATTTTTGTCTTCTCTACAACTACTATATTCTATTCCACCTATAGTGCTATGTCCATGGCTCACGCTCATGTACTGCGTGAAAGTTGAAAAAGTTTGAGAACACGAAAAGTATGAAACAATTGCTTGGCTTCACTACAAAAAAAAGACACATCCGTGACATTTTGGGCCGAACGAATTTTTTTCTGTCATACATATGACACTTCTATGACGATAATTGTGACAAAACCCGGTATCATCATAGATGTGGTGGGCTCCTACTTCTATGACAAAAAATCATGACAGAAAATGGGCTTTTCGTCCTGGGCGGGCCGGAGACGCATCTGCATGACATTCTTTGGGCCGTCCATGATGAAAAAAACCGTGGTAGAAGCGAGGGCGAGGAAAATTTCGGGGAGTTCCCGGTTACGGTGGGAGGTCGGTGGCCGAGCGATGCGCGTTTCTCTCGTACACGTACGCGCGTGTGTGCGAGGCGTTGGCTCTAACTGAACCCGAGCGATTGCACTATAGGCTACGCGTTACTGAACCCGAGCGATCGATCGATGGCTGTTAACTGAACTCGATCGAGCGATTCCTTCGCTACTGCTGCTAACTGAAGCCGATCTATGTTGCCTCTAGGATGAACAGTGAGTGTTTGGGGGGGGGTAGATGAACAGTGAGCGATGGCGTTGCCTCTGGATGAACAGGACCCCGTGGTGTGGAGGGCTTGATGAACAGTAGATGGTGGAGGGGTGCCCGTAGAGGGGTGGTTGAACAGTAGCCGGTGGAGTAGCGCACGGTGGAGGCTGGATGGACAGGAGCCCGTGGAGGCTGGAGGAGGTCGACGATAGCCCATGGAGGCTGGAGGAGGTCGACGGTGGAGATGAACAGTATCCCGTGGAGTCCCGTTTTGCGGTACGCCACACCCCTCCCGATGAACAGGACCCCTGTTTCGACCTAGCGCTCCAACACAAGTCCGTTTCGTCCATTTTGCGGTACGCCACATCCCTCCCGATCAACATGACCCCCGTTTCGACTGTAGGAGGTCCGTTTCATCCGTTTTGCGGTACGCCACACCCCTCCCGATCAACAGGACCCCCGTTTCGACCGTAGGAAGTTCGTTTCCTCTGTTTTGCGGTATGCCACACCCCTCCCGATGAACAGGATCCCGTTTTGAACATGGCCGGTCGAACACAAGGCCGTTTCCTCCGTTCTGCAGTACGCCAGGCCTCGTTTCCATCGCATGTTCCGTCCAAGCCCTCCCGATGAACACGACCACGCATTCCGTTCCGACCCAGCCGGTTGGCTCCCCATGAACACGACGACGACACTGTTTCTCCGTTCCAACCCAGCCATGTACACGAGCCCTGGCCGTACGTATGCGCGAGTAGGCGTTTGAGACCCCGCCCGTCTATACACATACGTGGCCATATTTTCTTTCTTGCACCCTGACCGTTGTACGTACATGTACAGGCTATGTGCGCGCCTCTACTACGACATGTACGCGCCTCTACTATGACACATGCGCGCCTCTACATCGACCAGTATATATGTACGTACACGTTCGCGACCAGAATGACAACGCTACGTACGCTTCGACCAGGTGGGTCCCGACTGTCATGCACTTCCTTGCGTGCGAAGATGTAGCTGGTGGGTCCCAGCAGTCAGGGGGGCGAATCGTTTTTTTTTGCCCGGACGCACTTCCTTGCGTGTGAAGATGTAGCTGGTGGGTCCCAGCAGTCAGGGGGAAATGTTTTTTTCATGAAATACGGTGGCCCGTCTGGTGGGTCCCCGTTGTCAGGTGGAGGAATAATTATTTTGCGCGTAATAAGGAGGCACTTCCTTGCTGCGGCCGTGGACCCAGCTGTCAGCCTCTCCACGTATAGTCCACGTCCGATGGAAGCCGTTCCTTGACCACGTTGACCACGCCGCGCCGAGAGCACCAGGGCGGTGGACGACGGCGAGGCCTAGGAAGGGGACGACGCGGAGCCGGGGAAGACGCGGCAGTGGATGCCCACGTGTAGAGGAGTACGAGGGTTCACTAGTTCGCTGCAGTGTGAGGCTGCCATCACCGCAGAATAACAGGGGTGTGGGTGAGTAGAGGGATGGCCTGGCCAGTGGTGGGAGTAGTAGGGGCGGTGAGGCCTCCGCCGCATCGCAACCGGCCACGGGAGGCAGGAGCACAAGGCACAACCAGCGCTGGTTTGGGCGGCTGGAGCAACAAGACCAGAGGTTGAAGAAGCACTACGGCCGTTGGATGGACATTGTACGGTCACTGGAGCTAGAATCGTGCATATTAACTAAGTTGACAAAGCCCTCCGTCCTCGTCAACTTAGTAGGCCCACAAGCCAGCCTGCCACTATACTGGGTCCCAGCTAATAGGGGGAGTATTCATTTTTTTTGTGCGTAATAAGGAGGCACTTCCTTGCGTGTGAAGATATAGCTGGTGGGTTTGAGCTGTCAGCGGCGGTAACGTTTTTTTCACATAATATAGAGGCCCTTTCGGTGGGTCCCTGATGTCAGGTGGAGGAATCATTATTTTGCGCGTAATAAGGAGGCATTTCCTTGCGTGCGGCCGTGGACCCAGCTGTCGGCCTCTCCACGTACAGTCCACTTCAGATGCATATCAGTCGTTAACCACGTTGACCAGGCCGTGCCGAGAGCACCAGGGCGGTGGACGACGGCGAGGCCTAGGAAGGGAATGACATGGAGGCAGGGAAGACTCGACAGTTGTTTCCCACGCGGAGGGGAGTACGATTGTACGACGGTTTACTGGTTTGTCTGCCGTTGCCGGAGAATAACAGCAGGTGTGGGCGAGTAGAGGGATGGGTAGGCCAGCGATGGGAGTACGGTGGGGTGGTGAGGCCTGCGCGGCAGCACAGCCGGCCGCGGGGAGGAGGGAGCAGGCAGTCCCACCGGCGCTTGTTTGAGTGGCTGGAGCAGGAAGAGCAGAGATTGAAGAAGCACGACGGTCGTTGGATGGACATCCAACAGTCACTGCTTGTGCGTCAACCTTTTTTTAGGAAAGCCTCAAATCTGTGGAAAACAGCATACAACCCATATGCCATTATTTCTAATAATTTACAGCCCATTTGCTAATTCTTAAGGTTTTTTAGCCCATATTCTTTTTGTTAGCATTACAGCCCATATTGTGGCCACGGTTAAAAAATTATACAAAATTTTGCATATTTCGGTGCAGTCCGAACTATTTTTAATCCCGAAATTTCGACTCAGATTCAAACTGATCGAACACATGGTTATTATTTTCATGTTTTCTGTTAATCGAACACATCAATGATTTACATTACATTGTTGTAACTAGGAGAGGGTCAATCTGGATAGTCATGACGAGCAAAGCTTGCTTATGCTTTTCAAGGAAGCATTGCAGCAGTATCGGTGTTACCTGAGGAAATCACACTTTGATGGCAAGTCTATAAACGAATTTCCGGTGAAGTCTCCTGTGCTAAATTTAGAAGACATTGAATGGAAAAACCTTGTTATGCACTGGTCTCATTCCCAGGATGAGGTACTATCTAGGAAATCACATGACAATTTGAACTTCTACTTTTCCGCATGTGCCTTACGGATCTTTTTTGCAGGAAATCTACTCGAAGAAGAATTCCGGTTTGAATTTTTTTAGCTCTACATTGTTCTTGTAAGTACATGCTGTCCTTTATCAGTGTACTTATATTGACAGGTTGTTGTTCATGTACCATCACTGTGCAGCTTATTTTCCTTTGCCCTCCATTTTCTACACATCAGATCTATATTTACTCTTACCATAAGGTTGGTATTGAAGAAGTTTAGTTGTGCATTGCTCTTGGCTGTGCCTTTTGCCTGTATCGCTATACATACATTTATAGCTACTTGGTTATATAGCATCACTCTTCATCTTATCTTAAATATTCTCCATTTTTCGTATATTATCACATCTATAGTTACTCTTTATAAAATGTAGAATAAAGGCAATGCTTATGAAGAAGATTCTGTGGTAAACTTCTTGAATTGCCCCCCCCCCCCATCAGCATGGACAAGGGCTTTATAGAGCCTGTCTTCACCAGTAATGTAAGTTTGTCCTTCTCAAGGCTTCAAACTTTGTTGTGTATATTTGGTTAGGCATGGCTGCAATAACTATTTATTTTTGGTGTTTGCATCAAATTGCATGTTTAAAGTTTATTATGTAGTTCATAAACAAAAGTTTGTCCTTCTCAATTGAAGTTTTCAGTTGTACAACCAAGTTCCTTCTTCATACCATGTAAATTAAACTATACATAGCAAGTGATCTTCTTTTGCACTGCATGTATGCTTCTGTTCTTCATCCGTAATCCAATGATGTGGTGAACCTACCCACTACAACACAATGTCATATTCTGCAATGTCTTAACTATGAACAATGTCATATCATTCTACTATTATTTAAACCGTCTCTTTATTTGCAATCTGAAATGGGATAAATTGGCAGCACACTAACCATTGATACTTATGAGTTCTTGATCTGTAATCTAGTGGTGTCGTGAAGCTGCCAACTCCTTCACAATGTCATTTCCTGCCATGTCTTGACCTGAACAATACCATATTGTGTTAATGCAATTTTAAACTGTGTCACTTTATTCGTCACTAAGAAATGTGATGAATTGTCAGCACTGATACTTTTATGTGCAAAACCTGTCATTTGTCTGCTTGTTTATCTTTCAGAGTGAGGAAGATATAAGTGTTGAACAAGCGCAGTCTCATCATCTTGCTCAGCTGCTTGCGCTGCAGCTCCCCAGCAGGGCTAACCTTTCTTGAACTCTATTGAAGTGATGTCAGTTTTGTATATTATTTTGTCGGCGTGTTTATTTGCACTGGTGGCGATCTTTGATGCCCAGTGTATGTAATCTGATGTCTGCTTGTGCTTTATTATCATAGTGGCAAACTTTGATGCCCAGTGGATGTAATATGCCGTAATTTCTTTATTGTATAGTCTAGGTTTTTTCTTATTCACGATGCTGCTGTTATTTTACTATATATATATCCTGTCTTCGCAGTAAACCGGCCAAACCGTAAAATTACGGTACATAATCGGGCCGTCATGCAATCACGATGTATGATCCGCATCATGGTCCCCGTCAAACTGGCCCACTAGTAGATTCGGGCCTTTAATAGGCCGAGTAACCCCTGACCCTCTTTTCACAAGAAAACTCAATGGGCTTTTAGGAGGCTGAGAAGTAGGTTTGGCCTGAAATGTGCCCAATAGCTCACGGGCCGGCAGCAGACCGAAATGGACCCCGAACCATGATTGTGTGAATCAACTCACGGGCTTTTAACATGCCAAAGTTGTCTCGGTCCTTGTTTGGCCCAATCAGATATCGGATGCGAGCAGGCCGGATGCAAACCGGGCCGTAGTTAGGCCCAACTATATGACGGGCTTTTAACAGGCCAAAATATTAAACGGGCCCTTAACAGGCCAAAACTAATATCAGGCCGAATTACTAAATGGGCCTTTAGCAAGTGGGCCCAAAATCATAGCGTCCAGTTAATGGGCCGAATCTGATATGGGCCATAACTAAGCCCAAAGCCTCTTAAAGGGCCGGACCTGATCTGGGCCGTGATTTGGCCCAGAACGTGGGAGGCTTTTAACGGGCCGGATTTCATATGGGCCATTATTAGGCCCGGAATGTGGCAGGCCATTAATGGACCAGATCAAATATGGGCCGGCATTTGGCCCAAAACATGGCAGCCAGTTAATGGGCCGGCCTACTAGGGTCCTCAAAATCTTGTGGGCCTACAGCTGGGCCGACCCATTAATGTCGGCAAAATCTCATGGGCCTTAAGCTGGGCCGGCCCATTATGATCCGCAAGAATTTTTGGGCCTTTACCTGGGCCGGCCCATTATGGCACACAAAAATCATGTGGGCCTTTACCTGGGCCGGCCCATTATGCCCGTGAAATCTTGTGGACCTTTAGCTGGGCTAGCCCATTATGGTCGGCAAAATCTCGTGGGCCTTTAGCTGGGCCGGCCCATTATGGTCCGCAAAATCTTGTGGGCGTTTAGTTGCCGGCCAATTTAAACTTGATGGGTCGTGCCACGTGTCGACGTATCATAGGCGCCTTCTATCCAATGAGTGGATGACATCTGTCCCAACGATGAGCCGACACGTGTTTCCTCCAGCCAATGATGATTTTACACGTGGAAAATCCCCATTGGTTGGGGATGTTAACGGGTTATCGGATCCAAAACCCGACCCGATAGCTTAACGGCGTTCCGTTACGGTGGATGCCACATGTCGGTCACCCTTGACGAAAGCACTTCTGTGACGCGCGATTTATCATCATGGAAGTGGACACTTCCGTGATGATAATTTTGGTAATGTCATGGAACACTTTTACGACAGCACAGGTATGACTATCTTGATTCTGTCATAAAATTGTCATGGATGTACATGCATGACAAAAAACACGACCTACTATGACAAATACGTATCATCACGGAAGTGTATTTTTTTGTAGTGCTTGTCATCGGGGTTGAGCGTGATTTGAATATTTTGTGTGATAAAGATGGAGCATAGCCAGACTATATGATTTTGTAGGGATAAGCTTTCTTTGGCCATGTTATTTTGAGAAGACATATTTGCCTTGTTAGTATGCTTGAAGTATTATTCTTTTTATGTCAATATTAAACTTTTGTTTTTAATCTTATGGATCTGAACATTCATGCCACAATAAATAAAAATTACACGGATAAATATGTCAGGTAGCATTTCACATCAAAAATTCTGTTTTTATCATTTACTTACTCGAGGACGAGCAGGCATTAAGCTTGGGGATGCTTGATACGTCTCCAACGTATCTATAATTTTTGATTGTTCCATGCTATTATATTATCTGTTTTGGATATTTTATATGCATTAATATGCTATTTTATATTATTTTTTGGACTAACCTATTAACCTAGAGCCCAGTGCCAGTTTCTGTTTTTCCTTGTTTTTGAGCTTCGTAGAGAAGGAATACCAAACGGAGTCCAAACAGAATAAAACTTTTGCGATGATTTTTCTTGGACCAGAAGACACCCTAGAGACTTGGATTTCAAGTCAGAAGAGCCACGAGGCAGCAAGAAGGGGGGAGGGCGTGCCCCCTGCCTTGTGGGCCTCACGTGACTCCACCGACCTACTTCTTCGTCCTATATATTCACATATATCCCCAAACCACCAGAAGCATCCACGAAAATACTTTTCCACCGCTGCAACCTTCTATTCCCGTGAGATCCCATCTAGGGGCCTTTTTTGGCATCCTGTTGGAAGGGGATCCGATCACGAAGGGCTTCTACATCAACTCTATTACCCTTCGGATGAAGCGTGAGTAGTTTAGCTTAGACCTACGGCTCCATAGCTAGTAGCTAGATGGCTTCTTCTCTCTCTTTGATTCTCAATACCATGTTCTCCTCGATGTTCTTGGAGATCTATCCGATGTAACCTTCTTTTGCGGTGTTTTTGTTGAGATTCGACGAATTGTCGATTTATGATTAGCTTATCTATGAATATTATTTTAATCTTCTCTGAATTATTATATGCATGATTTGACATCTTTGTAATTCTCTTTGAACTATCGGTTTTGTTTGGCCAACTAGATTGGTTTTTCTTGCAATGGGAGAAGTGCTTAGCTTTGGGTTCAATCTTGTGGTGTCCTTTCCCAGTGATAGTAGGGGCAGCAAGGCACGTATTGTATTGTTGCCATCAAGGATAAAAAGATGGGGTTTACATCATATTGCTTGAGTCTATTCCTCTACATCATGTCATCTTACTTAATGTGTTACTCTATTCTTCATGAACTTAATACTTTATATGCAGGCAGGAGTCGGTCGATGTGTGGAGTAATAGTAGTAGATCTAGAATCGTTTCAGTCTACTTGACACGGACGTAATGCCTATATTTCATAATCATTGCCTTAGATATCTCCATAACTTTGTGCTTTTCTATCAATTGCTTGACAGTAATTCGTTCACCCATCGTATTATTTGCTATCCTGAGAGAAGCCACTAGTGAAACCTATGGCCCCCGGGTCTATTTTCCATCATATAAGTTTCTGATCTACTATTTTGCAATCTTTTACTCTCCAATCTATAAACCAAAAAAATACCAAAAATATTCACTTTACCTTTTGTTTAGTTTCATCTATCTCTATTAGATCTCACTTTTGCAAGTGACCTTGAAGGGATTGACAACCCCTTTATCGCGTTGGGTGCAAGTTGTTTGATTGTTTGTGCAGGTATTAGTTATTTGTGCATTGTCTCCTACTGGATTGATACCTTGGTTCTCTAACTAAGGGAAATACTTATCTCTACTTTGCTACATCACCCTTTCCTCTTCAAGGGAAAAATCAACTCAAGCTCAAGAAGTAGTAGGTACTCCATCCTTAAAAGAATAATTAGCAAGCATGGTGGAGATTTTAGCTTCCAGTATCTTTCTTTTATTAATGATGATGCCTTTCATATATTCTGCATAAGGGGCCATCTTTAAAATATCAGTCAAGCGAGTGCGCAAAAAGACTGCCTAAGCATTTTAGCAAAGGGATCAAATTCTTCATCATCCTTTTTCTACTTGATTTAGATGGAAAGGGCATGGGTTTTTGAACCCATGGTTCTCTTTCTCTTCCATATTTTCTAGCAACAAAGTCTCTTTTATCAGATCTTTTATTT
This sequence comes from Triticum dicoccoides, assembly GCF_002162155.2. NCBI lineage: Eukaryota > Viridiplantae > Streptophyta > Magnoliopsida > Poales > Poaceae > Triticum > Triticum dicoccoides. The sequence continues at coordinate 576,223,169 of NC_041393.1, forward strand.
CTAGGTTGTGGGTTATCAAGATTAGCAGTTGGTTCTATTTCAACATCATTGTCTGGTTGTTTATCATTGTATGGTTGAGTGTCTTCATGAACATTATCATTATCTTTTTCATTATCACTAGATGAATGTTCATTACCAGATTGAGTTTCAGCATCAGAAATAGAAACATCATTATTATCATCAGGAGGTTTTTCTATCTTAGGTTCACTTGAGGTATGAAAAGTCCTATCATTTTTCTTTTTCTTCTTCTTTTTAGAAGAACTAGGTGCATCAGTGTCAATTCTTTGAGAGTCTTGTTCAATTCTTTTAGGGTGTCCCTCAGGATAAAGTGGTTCTTGAGTCATTCTACCTCCTCTAGTGACTACTCTAATAGCATGATCATTCATATTATTATTCATCTCATCAAGCACTTCTCTTTGAGATTTAGCAACTTGTTCTAGTTGAGTTTGAACCATAGAGGCATGTTTTCCTACACCTCTAAAATCATTGGAGATTCTAAATAACAAGTCACTCAAGCGAGCAATCATATTGGAATTATATTTCAATTGTTTCATAACATTTTCATTGAAGTGATCTTGTTTTCTAATGTAATTCTCAAACTCATAAAGGCATTGACTAGGATGTTTATTATAAGGGATGTCACTTTCATAAAATTTCATTAAATAATTTACCTCTACCACCTTTGGTGGTGGTGTGTCAAGTCCATGTATTTCTTCAATGGGGAGGTAAAATTTTGACATCCTCTACTTTAATACCATTTTCCTTCATACTTTTCTTTGCCTCTTGCATATCTTCAGGACTTAGATATAAAATACCCCTCCTATTTGGAGTGGGCTTAGGCGGTGGTTCAGGAAGAGTCCAATCATCATAAGTTTTCAATATATTATGAAATAATTCCTCAGCTTGTCCAACAGCTCGTTCCCTGAAAACACAACTAACACAACTATCTAGGAAGTCCCTAGAAGCATCGGTTAGTCCATTATAGAAGATATCAAGTATTTCATTTGTCTTAAGAGGATGACTAGGCAAAGCATTAAGCAATTGGAGAAGCCTCCCCCAAGCTTGTGGGAGACTCTCTTCTTCAATTTGCACAAAGTTAAATATTTCCTGTAAGGTAGCTTGTTTCTTATGAGCAGGAAAATATTTTTTAGAGAAGTAATAAATCATATCCTGGGGACTACGAACACAACCAGGAGCAAGAGTATTGTACCATTTCTTAGCATCACCCTTTAATGAGAATGGAAATAATTTGAAAATATAGTAGTAGCAAATATTCTCATCATGAGCAAATAGGGTGGCTATATCATTTAATTTAGTAAGATGTGCCACAACAGTTTCAGTTTCATAGCCATGGAAAGGATCAGATTCAACCAAAGTAATTAACTCTGGGTCGATAGAGAATTCATAATCATTATCATCAACAAAGATAGGTGAAGTAGAGAACTTAGGATCACATTTCATTCTAGCATTCAAAGATTTTTCTTTCAGTTTACATAGTAATTTCTTAAGGTCATCTCTATCATTGCAAGCAAGAAAATCTCTAGCTGTCTCCTCATCCATAACATAATGTTTATGTAGCTTATGCAATTCATATCTAGGAGAGCTAGGTCTAATAGGTGTTTCAAGATTTTCATTTTCAAGTGCTTCATCAGTTTCAATAACTTCATCAGTTTCAGCATTCTCAATATCTTTAGCTCTAGCAATCTGTTCATCAAGAAAATCACCTAGTGGCACATTGTCATCAAGCAAGGTACTAGCATCATCATGAGTATCATTCATAGCAGAGGTAGCGTTATCAAAAACTCGCGACATATTAGAATTAATAGCATGTGGAGGTGTTACAAGTCTACTCAAAATAGAAGGTGAATCAAGTGCAAAGTGTGACGGCAGTTCCTTACCTCCCCTCGTCTTAGAGGAAAAAATCTTAGTCTTTGTATCCTTCAGATTCTTCGTAGCAATCAATAGATAATAATCCCAAGTGACTTAACAAATATAGCTATGCTCCCCGGCAACGATGCCCGAAAAAGGTCTTGATAACCCACAAGTATAGGGGATCACAACAGTTTTCGAGGGTAGAGCATTCAACCCAAATTTATAGATTTGACACAAGGGGAGCCAAAGAATATTTACGTATTAGCAGCTGGGTTGTCAATTCGACCACACCCGGAGATTAATTATCTGCAGCAAGGTGATCAGTAGCACAGTAATATGATAGTTTTGATAGTAGTGGTAACACTAGCAGTAACAGTAACAGTGATTGTTGGGGAACGCGGGAATTTCAAAAAAAATCCTACAATCACACAAGATCTATCTAGGTGATGCATAGCAACGAGAGGGGAGAGTGTGTCCACGTACCCTCGTAGACCGAAAGCGGAAGCGTTAGTTAACGCGGTTGATGTAGTCGAACGTCTTCACGATCCAACCGATCAAGTACCAAACGTATGGCACCTCTGCGTTCAACATACGTACAGTTTGATGACGTCCCTCGTACCCTTGATCCAGTTAAGGCCGAGGGAGAGTTTCGTCAGTACGACGGCGTGGCGACGGTGATGATGAAGTTACCAGCGCAGGGCTTTGCCTAAGCACTACGACGATATGACCTAGGTGTGTAGTTGTGGAAGGGGGCACCACACACGGCTAAACAATCAACTTGTGTGTCTATGGTGTGCCCCTGGCCACATATATAAAGGAGGAGGGAAGAGGTGGCCGGCCCAAGGGGGCACGCCAGGTGTGGGGTATCCTACTAGGACTCCCTAGTCCAATTAGGATTCCCCTCCTCTTTCCTATTCCTAGTAGGAGAAGGAGGGAAGGAGGAGGAGGAGGAGAGAAGGAAGGAGGGGGAGCGCCGCCCCCTCCCTTGTCCAATTCAGATTGGGGCAAGGGGGGGCACCTCCTGGCATGCCCTCTCTCTTCTCCACTAAGGCCCATGAGGCCCAATAACTTCCCGGAGGGGGTTCTGGTAACCCCCGGTACTCCGAAACTTATCCGAATCAACCCAAACCATTCCGGTGTCCAAATGTAGCCTTCCAATATATGAATATTTATGTCTAGACCATTTAGAGACTGCTCGTCATGTCCGTGATCTCATCCGGGACTCTGAACAAAATTCGGTCATCAAAACACATAACTCTTAATACAAATCGTCATCGAACGTTAAGCGTGCGGACCCTATGGGTTAGAGAACTATGTAGACATGACCGAAAAACATCTCCGGTCAATATCCAATAGCGGAACCTGGATGCTCATATTGGCTCCTACATATTCTACGAAGATCTTTATCGGTCAAACCGCAGAACAACATACGTTGTTCCCTTTGTCATCGGTATGTTACTTGCCTGAGATTCGATTGTCGGTATCATCATACCTGGTTCAATCTCGTTACCGGCAAGTCTCTTTACTCATTCTGTAATACTTCATCCCGCAACTAACTCATTAGTTACAATTCTTGCAAGGCTTATAGTGATGAGTATTACCGAGAGGGCCCAGAGATACCTCTTCGAAACACGGAGTGACAAATCCTAATCTTGATCTATGCCAACCCAACAAACACCTTTGGAGACACTTGTAGAGCACCTTTATGATCACCCATTTACATTGTGACATTTGGTAGCACACAAAGTGTTCCTCCGGTATTCGGGAGTTGCATAATCTCATAGTCCGAGGAACATGTATAAGTCATGAAGAAAGCAGTAGCAATAAAACTATGATGATCATAATGCTAAGCTAACGGATGGGTCATGTCCATCACATCATTCTCCTAATGATGTGATCCCGTTAATCAAATGACAACACATGTCTATGGTTAGGAAACATAACCATCATTGATAAATGAGCTAGTCAAGTAGAGGCATACTAGGGACAATATGTTTCGTCTATGTATTCACACATGTACTAAGTTTCCGGTTAATACATTTCTAGGATGAATAACAAACATTTATCATGAAATAAGGAAATAACTAATAACTTTATTATTACCTCTAGGGCATATTTCCTTTAGTCTCCCACTTGCACTAGAGTCAATAATCTAGATTACATAGTAATGATTCTAACACCCATGGAGCTTTGGTGTTGATCATGTTTTGCTCGTGGAAGAGGCTTAGTCAACAGGTCTGCAATATTCATATCCGTGTGTATCTCGCAAATATCTATGTCCCCTTCCAACACTTGATGACGAATGGAATTGAAGCGTCTCTTGATGTGCTTGGTTCTCTTGTGAAATCTGGATTCCTTTGCCAAGGCAATTGCACTAGTATTGTCACAAAAGAGTTTCATTAGACCCGATGCACTAGGTATGACACCTAGATCAGATATGAACTCCTTCATTTGCTGCTTCCGAAGCAGCAATATACTCCGCTTCACACGTAGATCCCGCCACGACGCTCTGCTTGAACTGCCCCAACTGATAGCTCCTCCATTCAATAAAAATATGTATCCGTTTGCGACTTAGAGTCATCCGGATCAATGTCAAAGCTTGAATCGACGTAACCGTTTATGACAAGCTCTTTTTCACCTCCATAAACGAGAAACATATCCTTAGTCCTTTTCAGGTATTTCAGGATGTTCTTGACCGTTGTCCAGTGCTCCACTCCGGGATTACTTTGGTACCTCCCTGCTATGCTTATAGCAAGACATACATCAGGTCTGGTGCACATCATTGCATACATGATAGAACCTATGGCTGAAGCATATGGAATGACTTTCATGTTCTCTCTATCTTCTGCAGTGGTCGGGCATTGAGTCTGACTCAACTTCACACCTTGTAACACAGGCAAGAACCCTTTCTTTGCCTAATCCATTTTGAACTTCTTCAAAACTTTATCAAGGTATGTGCTTTGTGAAAGTCCAATTAAGTGTCTTGATCTATCTCCATAGATCTTGATGCCTAATATGTAAGCATCTTCATCGAGGTCTTTCATTGAAAAACTCTTATTCAGGTATCCCTTTATGCTATCTAGAAATTCTATATCATTTCCAATCAACAATATGTCATCCACATATAATATTAGAAATGCTACAGAGCTCCCACTCACTTTCCTGTAAATACAGGCTTCTCCAAAAGTCTATATAAAACCATATGCTTTGATCACACTATCAAAGCATTTATTCCAACTCCGATAGGCTTGCACCAGCCCATAAATGGATTGCTGGAGCTTGCACACTTTGTTAGCACCCTTTGGATCGACAAAACCTTTTGGTTGCATCATATACAACTCTTCTTCTAGAAATCCATTCAGGAATGCAGTTTTGACATCCATCTGCCAAATTTCATAATCATAAAATGCGGCAAATGCTAACATGATTCGGACAGACTTAAGCATTGCTACGGGTGAGAAAGTCTCATCGTAGTCAACTCCTTGAACTTGTCGAAAACCTTTCGCAACAAGTCATGCTTTGTAGACAATAACATTACCGTCTGCGTCGGTCTTCTTCTTGAAGATCCATCTATTTTCTATGGCTTGCCGATCATCGGGCAAGTCTACCAAAGTCCGCACTTTGTTCTCACACATGGATCCCATCTCAGATTTCATGGCCTCAAGCCATTTAGAGGAATCTGGGCTCATCATAGCTTCCTCATAGTTCGTAGGTTCACCATGGTCTAGTAACATGCCTTCCAGAACAGGATTACCGTACCACTCTGGTGCGGATCTTACTCTGGAAGACCTACGAGGTTTGGTAGTAACTTGATCTGAAGTTTTATGATCATCATCATTAACTTCCTCACTAATTGGTGTAGGAATCACTGGAACTGATTTCTGTGATGAACTACTTTCCAATAAGAGAGAAGGTATAATTACCTCATCAAGTTCTACTTTCCTCCCACTCACTTCTTTCGAGAGAAACTCCTTCTCTAGAAAGGATCCATTCTTAGCAACAAATATCTTGCCTTCGGATCTATGATAGAAGGTGTACCCAACAATTTTCGGGTATCCTATGAAGACGCACTTCTTCGATTTGGGTTCGAGCTTATCAAGTTGAAGCTTTTTCACATAAGCATCGCAGCCCCAAACTTTAAGAAACGACAACTTTGGTTTCTTGCCAAACCACAATTCATAATGCGTCGTCTCAACGGATTTTGATGGTGCGCTATTTAAAGTGAATGAAACCGTCTCTAAAGCATAACCCCAAAACGATAGCGATAAATCAGTAAGAGACATCATAGATTGCACCATATCCAATAAAGTACGGTTACGACGTTCAGACACACCATTTCGCTATGGTGTTCTAGGTGGAATTAGTTGTGCAACTATCCCATGTTGTTTCAAATGAAGACCAAACTCGTAACTCAAATATTCACCTCCACAATCAGATCGTGGAAACTTTATTTTCTTGTTACGATGATTTTCCACTTCACTCTGAAATTATTTGAAATTTTCAAATGTTTCAGACTTATGCTTCATTAAGTAGCTATAACCATATCTGCTCAAATCATCTGTGAAGGTAAGAAAATAACAATACCCGCCACGAGCCTCAATACTCATCGGACCGCATACATCTGTATGTATTATTTCCAATAAGTCAGTAGCTCGTTCCATTGTTCCGGGGAACGGAGTTTTAGTCATCTTGCCCATAAGGCACGGTTCGCAAACACCAAGTGATTCATGATCAAGTGATTCCAAAAGTCCATTAGCATGGAGTTTCTTCATGCGTTTTATACCGATATGACCCAAACGGCAGTGCCACAAATAAGTTGCACTATCATTATCAACTTTGCATCTTTTGGCTTCAATATTATGAATATGTGTATCATCACTATCGAGATTTTACAAAAATAGACCACTCAGCAAGGGTGCATGACCATAAAATATATTACTCATATAAATAGAACAACCATTATTCTCTGATTTAAATGAATAACCGTCTCGCATCAAACAAGATCCATATATAATGTTCATGCTCAACGCTGGCACAAAATAACAATTATTCAGGTCTAAAACTAATCCCGAAGGTAGATGTAGAGGTAGCGTGCCAACGGCGGTCACATCGACCTTGGAACCATTTCCCACGTGCACCGTCACCTCTTCCTTAGCTAATCTTCGTTTAATCCGTAGCCCCTGTTTCGAGTTGCAAATATGAGCAACATAACCAGTATAAAATACCCAGGCGCTACTACGAGCATTAGTAAGGTACACATCAACAACATGTATATCAAATATACCTTTCACTTTTCCATCCTTATTATTTGCCAAATACTTGGGGCAGTTCCGCTTCCAGTGACCAGTCCCTTTGCAGTAGAAGCACTCGGTTTCAAGCTTAGGTCCAGACTTGGGTTTCTTCTCTTGAGCAGCAACCTTTTGCCATTCTTCTTGAAGTTACCCTTCTTCCCTTTGCTCTTTTTCTTGAAACTAGTGCTCTTGTTGACCATCAACACTTGATGCTCCTTCTTGATTTCTACCTCCACAACTTTTAGATCGCGAAGAGCTCGGGAATAGTCTTGTTCATCCCTTGCATATTATAGTTCACCATGAAGCCTTTATAGCTTGGTGGCAGTGATTGAAGAACTCTGTTAATGACACTATCATCAGGAATATTAACTCCCAGCTGAGTCAAGTGGTTATGGTACCCAGACATTCTGAGTATGTGTTCACTGACAGAACTATTCTCCTCCATTTTGCAGCTGTAGAACTTGTTGGAGACTTCATATCTCTCAACTCGGGCATTTTCTTGAAATATTAACTTCAACTCTTGGAACATCTCATATGCTCCATGACGTTCAAAACGTCTTTGAAGTCCCGATTCTAAGTCGTAGAGCATGGCACACTGAACTATCCAGTAGTCATCAACACGCGTCTGCCAAGCATTCACAATTTTTGTAGTTGCTGGCGCGGGTGCTACACCTAACGGTGCTTCCAGGACATAATTCTTCTGTGCGGCAATGAGGATAATCCTCAAGTTACAGACCTAGTCCGTGTAGTTGCTGCCATCATCTTTCAACTTAGCTTTCTCTAGGAACACATTAAAATTCAAAGGAACGGTAGCACGGGCCATTGATCTACAATAACATAGACATGCAAAATAACTATCAAGACTAAGTTCATGATAAATTAAAGTTCAATTAATCATATTACTTAAGAACTCCCACTTAGATAGACATCCCTCTAGTCATCTAAATGATCACGTGATCCAAATCAACTAAACCATGTCCGATCATCATGTGAGATGGAGTAGTTTTCAATGGTGAACATCACTATGTTGATCATATCTACTATATGATTCACATTCGACCTTTCGGTCTCAGTGTTCCGAGGCCATATCTCTATATGCTAGGCTCGTCAAGTTTAACCCAAGTATTCTGCGTGTGCAAAACTGGCTTGCACCCGTTGTATGTGAATGTAGAGCTTATCACACCCGATCATCACATGGTGTCTCGGCACGAGCAATGGTGCATACTCAGGGAGAACACTTGTACCTTGAAATTTAGTAAGGGCTCATCTTATAATGCTACCACCGTACTAAGCAAAATAAGATGCATAAAATATAAACATCACATGCAATCAAAATATGAGACATGATCTGGCCATCATCATCTTGTGCTCATGATCTCCATCACTGAAGCATCGTCATGATCTCCATCGTCACCGGCGCGACACCTTGATCTCCATCGTAGCATCGTTGCAGTCTTGTCAACTATTGTTACTACGACTATCGCTACCGCTTGGTGATAAAGTAAAACAATTACATGGTGATTGCATTGCATACACTAAAGCGACAACCATATGTGTAACACCCCAAAAATTTAACAATGATTTGTTTATTAAGATTTTGCCAGGAAATTAAATCTTTATTTTCTGGATTTATCTTTTGATTTCAGAACCTCTTTTTTCTTTGATATTGTGGAGTTTTTACCCCAAGTGAATTTTTTTCCAAAAATACTATTGGACTTGTATACCCTCTCTAGAAACATTTCTTTCATCTGTGGAATTATTTATATGATTATTTTCCCTGAGCTTTATTTCTTTTAAAAATGATTTTTCACAAGCTTTAGAGTCTCTTTTGCACTACAAACCTTTGATAAATTTATTTAAAAATCCCACCAAAATTTGGGGATGACATGTGATGTTCCTAGATCACTTTTATGCAAAAATATCTTTTAGTCATTTGGAGATTTTGAGCTCTACCCCAAGTTTTCAAATCTGGTCCAGTTTGCACTTTTGCACTACAACCTATTTAAATATTCCTTTAAAACTTCCACCAAATTAGGGGAGGTCAGTAGGAGTATATAATTCAACTTTGTGCAAAAACCCACTGGTGTTCTTTGAAAAATTTGAGCAAAACATCCTCTTTTGCTCTCTGGTCAAGTTTGGTATTTTCTACTGCAACCCCATTTTATTTTGCTCTGTTGCCCATGATTCTTTTTCCTGCTTATAGTCCACCCTGCCAAACCCTTAAGTCCAGGAGATTGGACCCATTGGAGCATTTTTGGTCCATGCAATGGTGCCCTTTACTTTCTGTCCAGTATTGGTTTTCTCAAAAACTTGCATTAACAAGTTTCTGTTCTTGCCAAACTAATCTTGCCACCCTCTTATTCATCCAAAGAGACTATGATTTGGAGTTTTTGGACACCCCAAGAGTTGCCTAGATGCTCTTAGCATTCTGTCAAACACCTTGTGTGCATGGCCAATTTTGGCTTGGTTTTTAGTTTGCATTGTGGACTTGATCCCCTGACCAAACCAACATGTCCACTACTCTCCTTGCAAACTCTAACCTAGACCTGCTAACCCCCAGCCCCACCCAAGCCTCCTGGCATGCCTTGGCATTTTGTCGAACATGCAGCGTGCATGCTCTGGGTGTGCCCAGAGCGCATGTTTTGCACGCGTGCGCACCGAGCCGCCGCGTCGTGCCCCTGGCCCTTGCTTGCCCGCAGGGCCGCGCCCTGTTCTCGCTCGCTCACCAGTACCCTCCAGACCGCCCCTGGAGCCCCGTAGCACCACCGTCAGGTCGGCCATGGCGGCTAGCAGACGTCCGCAGCAGGCCCCGGCCGTAGCAGCACCGCCCGAGCCACTCCAGCGCGCCAGCTGCCCTCTGGAACAGCTCGAGCTCATCCGCGAGATCGTTTGCTAGCGCACGTGGCTGCCACGTCGCCCTACAGCTACAGAATGGCGGTTCACTGCTCCTATCCTCTGTCGTCGCCGATCTTATCCCCGGTTGCTGCAGAACCGACCTAGTCGTGCTACAAAAGGAGCCCCGGGCCCTTCCGGACACTCAGGCAACCTCGTACCATCCCCCTAGTGCCCCCCACAGCCAGGAGTCGGCGGAGGGAGGCCGTCTTCCATGTCTCCGGCCAGTTCGGCCGCCGCCGACCTCCAGTCCCGTTCGTCACAAGCTGAGCCCCCCCATCCATCCAGTGCAACCATCCTCTTCCCCTCGATCTTGCGGAGCCGCCCAACCTCTCACCTTCGATAGGGAGCCACCGTAGCCCAAACCCCCAAATCCTGCCGAAGCCACCTCCGCCGCGGAGCTCACCGCCGGCGACTCCCTTCGTCCCCGCCAGCCTTTCGACCACCGGGAGGACCGCCCTGGACTGGCGGATCCATCCCTGCCCTCGGAACCCAGTGGGGAGCCCTGCCTCGGCTCGGACATAGGAGGAAGGAGGCGGGCGACTGGTCAAACCTGACCAGTGGGCCCAAGGGACCCACTGTCAGTGACCACGAGCCGATCCACACTGGTGTAAGTGGAGGCGTAAAACCAGAGTACGTCTCCTACGTGTTTTTATTCGAAACGTTTTTTTTCTTTTTCTGTTTTATTTATAAACAGAACTTTGACTAAACTTTGACTAGACATATCTTTTAAAATAAAACTCCAAATGAGTTGATTCTTTTTCCTACCTCTCTCAAATTTCATCTAGTTTGTTTTAAGATTTATTTCAAAAATAATTAGGAAAACTTTTTGTACTGTTTTTAAAGTTTGTGTTAATTTGAATATTTTCAAAAATAGGATTTTGAAGAAGAAGGCAACTTTCAAAAAGTGCACCCCCACTTGCATACTCTTGAAGGCAAGCATTCTGAACCCTGGCATAAATTTTTTGTTAGTTGTTTGACACGGTTACAACACCACCTTGACATGGAGCATTCGTTATTTTATGTGATGATTCGATCATACGCATGAGTGCATAATGAAGATTCTTTGCTGTTTGAAATGGATATGCTTGTGATAGTAACCATCCTCGTATGCCTTTCGTGCCTACCGGGATGAAGCCGGGAAAGTCTCTGTCTTGGGTAGACACGAGCTTGTCTCTAGTTCCTCGTTAAGGCGGTTGTATCCGGTATGGCATGATGAGGTATGATGAGTGGTGATTCTGTCTGTTGGTTGAAATATATTTGTTGTGCTAATCATGCAGGGAATACTTAAACCTCCTGAGTTGACCATAGATCGAGTCTTGTTCCAGTAACCCACATACTTGTTTCGTACTACCACTTGTCCCTTCCGCAGGTTGGGTACAGTTCAGTAAGTTGCCAACCCTTTCTTGGCACACACCATACAGAGAGGCCATGGTGGAAGATACCGGCTGCATCCGGTAGGCATGCCACCTGGTCCGGGGGCATGGGTGTTTCCGGTTGGGACCGAGAGGGGGCACCCCTTAGTAGCGTGCGGTGTAAATTTGATCCCATGTTAATCGAGGTTGTAGCCTCCTCACTTAGAGTTTTGCTTGACAGGTGTCGTGGGTGATTCCAAACACCAGTAAGTTAAGCTGGTGTGTGCGGGTCAGGTGTGTTTTCAATTAAAAGACCGTAAATGGAATTAGTCCCGATGGACTAAAGGAATCCGTTACTCGTGGGTAAAGAGTACACCCTCTGCAGAGGTTATATCTATTCGAATAGCTGTGTCCATGGTTAAGGACTATAGTCTGGGATGGGTCAAGTGTCGGTCTTAGTGTCGGTCTTCGGAGGAGAAACTGCTAAACCAGAACATGGCTCATGACTTGTGACTTATGATGATTATGATTATTATTATTATGAACTAACCCTTTAGATTATTTGAATTATTGAGTATCCCTGGGACGGTTCTTCCTCCTGGATATTCACTGTGACTAAGCCATTTATGTGGTGTCGCTGAGACGCCCGACTGTGGCATACTTGTTATTTATTTACTTTATAAGCCCTTTATGTGGTGTCGCACAGACGCCCGACTATGGCATGTTTGTTACTTGTTTCACTTATAAGCCCTTTATGTGGTGTCGCTCAGACGCCCGACTGAGGCAAGCTTTAGATTATTATCCTTTTGAGGCGTCACTTCAGACAACCGATCGGTGCATTCTATTTCTACTCCAGTATTTCCTATTCATGTTGTATATCAATAACTTGCTTACATGCATCATGGATTTGATTTTGTGACTGACGTTGCGATCATAGAATAATTTGGAGCATGATTATCATTTGTTATATCATACCCGTGTTCATAATGTTTGCGAGTACATTCAAAGTACTCACTAGCTTGTCCCTGGCTATTGTCTTGGCCAGATTTCTTGCTTGGAGAGGAGCGTTGTGATGACAGCCCCGGAACCTAAGCAACGGTGATAGCAGCCTCGCGAAGATCTGAGTTATCCAGGTCAGCTGTTCCTATGGGAAATGGAGTCCCTTAGACGCTGATGAACCGCAAACCGCTTCCGCCATTAACCACTAGAAACCCCGTGTTATACTCATAGGCCAGAATGATCTTGTACAACATATTATGTATTTTGCTTGGAGTTTCTGTATCAAGCTGGTGTCTCATCAGCTAACAGTAATCCTAGGGCTGGTGAGCACAAGGGCCATTTTCTGAGAAATATATATATCCTGAAAATCCGGTCCTGACAACCTTGGTATCAGAGCTAGGCTGACCATTGGCTAATCCTATCTTAGCCAGGTCAAAAAACCTAGGTTAACCAACCCACCAGACCTTAACCTAACCCCAGCCAAGCTTCTCATGTAAGATAGCCACACAGTGACCCGACACCTTTTGGCAGTCGGTGCCTAACCTATCAGCCTAGTCTGTCGATCACGCGTCAGTGACCGACACCTAAATTGTCTCATTCGCAAGCGTGCGAAGGAAGGCTCCGTCCCCTTTTTCTATAAAAAGGGCAGGCTAGCCTCAACCCAGCACAGCACAACCTCTTCCCCAAACCGATCTATAATGCCTGGCCCTATTGTGCACAATGAGACCATAACAACCAACCTTGGAGGTTTTGTGACCGTGCTAGCAAACCTCACCCGCCGTGCCTTTGCATTAGAAGAGCCCCCAGAATATGTTGTGTACCAAGGACCCATGAGCGGTGAGAGCCATCAATTCTGGGCCACTGTGCACGTCCATGGTAGGGGTCTATCGCCAGAACACCCCTACAGGTTCACCAGAAGAACAAGTTCCTTTGAGCCACAAGCCATCCAACTAGCTGCCCGAGAGGCTATAGTTCAACTCCGGCACTTGTCGCCCAGAGTTAACTGTCGCTCGTTCTACTACTACCCCAGCCGTGATGGGTATGGTAGGCCACCCCAAGTTGCCAACGGAGATCACGAGACGGATCCTGCATTGTTGCATCTGGTGCGCTATGTAAGTGCACTAGAGGAACTGTTCGATCAAATCACCCTTGATCTAATCGCAGCTCATGGAGAACTGATCCGCCGAGCCCCGGCAAGAAGAGAAGGTGAGCCCGACGCCAACAACCCAGTCGTGCTATTTGGACAACCGATCGAGTCCTTGAGGTCTACCCCAACCATCGACCAAAATACTTTGGTGTCCCCAGAAGTGCTTCATCGCCTTTTGGGAACACGCGCCAACGGGATTGTGGCCAAAAACCCCCACGATGGTCATCATCGCTACCCCGACCTGGTAGTTCCTCAACCCCCTCCAGCTAACCCCGATGGTGAAACCCGTGGAGAAGCCTCGACGTCCACAAGGCATGCCCACCTAGATATTAACGAGGTAGATTAAAGTCACTCGAGTAGTACCGAGTCTTAGTATGTCCACGCCCTGTAATAGTGTGACCTTGTATCACTATAAATAAATGCATCTTGCTGGTGCCCCCTATTTTAAATAGTAGCCATGCATAAGTATGTTGGTGTACGATTGCATTTTTAATTCCGGGCGCAGCTACCAAAAACCAACCCCGACGACACAAAGTTTGTGCTATGAGTAAACTATTTGGTTCCAGCTAATAGGAGTAATATTTTCAAAACAACCCTTAGCAAATCTCGAGGACGAGATTTTTCTTAAGGGGGGTAGTGTTGTAACACCCCAAAAATTTAACCATGATTTGTTTATTAAAATTTTGCCAGGAAATTAAATTTTTATTTTCTGGATTTATCTTTTGATTTCAGAACCTCTCTTTTCTTTGATATTGTGGAGTTTTTACCCCAAGTGAAATTTTTTCCAAAAATATTATTGGACTTGTATACCCTCTCTAGAAACATTTCTTTCATCAGTGGAATTATTTATATGATTATTTTCCCTGAGCTTTATATCTTTTAAAAATGATTTTTCACAAGCTTTAGAGCCTCTTTTGCACTACAACCCTTTGATAAATTTATTTAAAAATCCCACCAAAATCTGGGGATGACATGTGATGTTCCTAGATCACTTTTATGCAAAAATATCTTTTAGTCATTTGGAGATTTTGAGCTCTACCCCAAGTTTTCAAATCTGGTCCAGTTTGCACTTCTGCACTACAACCTATTTATATTCCTTTAAAACTTCCACCAAAATTAGGGGAGGTCAGTAGGAGTATATTATTCAACTTTTTGCAAAAACCCACTGGTGTTCTTTGAAAAATTTGAGCAAAACATCCTCTTTTGCTCTCTGGTCAAGTTTGGTATTTTCTACTTCAACCCCATTTTATTTTGCTCTGTTGCCCATGATTCTTTTTCCTGCTTATAGTCCACCCTACCAAACCCTTAAGTCCAGGAGATTGGACCCATTGGAGCATTTTTGGTCCATGCAATCACTACTAGGGAAAAGGCTAGTAGCAACGCGGGTTTTAGGTGTATCAGTAGCGTGGGGAGTGGCGCTACTAATAAGGTGCTACAGCTAACACATAGCAGTAGCGCGTGCTCACCGGCGCTACTGCTACACAAGTGTAGCAGCAGCGCGGTTAGTGGAACCTTGCTACTGCTAGTAGCTCTAGCGCGCTTTGCCTGGACGCGCTACTGCTATCGCGGCGCTGCTGCTAACTTTTATACACTCGCTACTGCTAATTTAAGTAGTTTTTTGTTTTTTTGGCATATTTGTTTTGTATTTGAACAGGCTTTATAGAAGAATCTTTAGCACATAGAAATGGCATCATGATACACATACAAATGCCTGCGAGACTACAAATGTAATCATAGCATATACATACAAATAGTCTCATCATAATCATCATCCAACACAAAGTGGTATCTTGTCATCATCTCAAAAATAGCGATACATGCAAGTCTCGAATACTTGCAACTACAACAACGTCATCCATCTAAACAAAGGTATACGCAAGAAGAGCTATCACTATGAGTGAGAGCGGAACTATGCAGTACATGAGGTGGCGGTTACGAGTCCTCTCTCGCGCTAGCGTGAACCTCAAGTAACTAGCTTCTCCTTCTTGTCTGCTTTTGAAGCCTCTATGGCTAGCGCCCGTGAACCCATTCATTTGCGCCTGACACTCATGCCACTCGTTGTACACCCCCGGAACCTTCCCTTTGTACACGACATAGCAATTCCATCTCGCCATCAAGAAACTAGGTACCTGTTAGAGATGCATGTTCATGAAGAGGATGCACAATCATATATATGCAACAAAATATACTAGAGCAACACCGAAAAAGAAAGGGTTAGCAACTAGATGCAACATACAGTACGCAAATTAATTAACTAGAGGTACGCAGGTCATCGTACGCAAACTAACAAAGTAGCGTTGCGCAAGTTCGACAGGGACCATGGACATCACAAAGTTTCATCACTACAAAAAGTATACAAGTTCAACCGACACATATCATCATCATCGGCATCATAAATCACTAGAAGTTCCATCCTTCCATATCATCGAGGATGAACCCTAGCTTCTTGAACGGCGTGAGGTCTAGACGTTGCATGCCTATGCAAGTTCGGACGTCAGCTCGCGATATAGGGCCGTGGTGGAATATCCCCTTCTCATCGACGACTTCTTTCATGATGATCGTCGCAATGTCGCTTTGGATGTGAAAGAAGTCATATCTAAGTTTATAATCTGCTTCTCCATGAGATTCTAGCCACTTGTGGATATGATCATCATTTTTGCTTCTCATGTGAAGCTTTTGGTGATCCGTGTTGAACTGAATCATGAGATGGACGATGTAGAATCCATCCTTCTTGCTTGGTTTTGGGACATGGATGCTGGAGAAGTTAGTTTTATGTGTGAAACCCATCTTCTTGTTCCTTTGTTTCCTGATCTGCACGTGGCCACCTCTAAAGCTGAAGCCTTGGAGAGCATCATCTACAATATTCATTATGTGGGTGTAGTCTTTTTTCTCGTAGTCTCTGGAAGGGTCAAAATACACGGCGTGGGAGACTTGCGGGTAAAGAACGATAAGGACGATGCGCCCGTTGCTGCGGGTAAAAGACACCTCAAATTATTCCCCATATGAGAGAGAAGGAATGATTGAAATGTACGAAAGGGTTATCCGGAACTGACTTACTTTGGATGATAAGGCACGAGGACAATTTCCCGGTCCTTATTCTGTACAATGAAGTTTTGGAGGTACTCCCTAGCAGTTTCACGCTCAAAGTCGCCGAGACTTAAGAAAGACTCGTGCATGTAGTACGGATCCGCCACACAGATTTGCGAGACTTCTTCACTCTTCATGAAGAAGCTCATATGTAGCGCAAAAAGGCGGACGATTGTAAAATCGAGTCGCCTTGTTAGAAACATCTCAAAGATATGGTCAAACCGCAGGAAGAACACCTCCGCGGGTCGTGTGTCGACATAGCACTTCCCCTCAGGCACACGAGCCGCGTATGTCGGATATCCTGGATCCTTTGAGTCTAGTAGGCTTTTCTCAGTCGATAGCACATGGTCGTGCAGTCTCCTGAGATCCCCTGATAGTGCCTCCAGCAGTTTCGGCGGTAGCATCGGCTCGCCCGTGAGATGGAACATGACCACACCTTTCACGGGTACACGCTCTTCAGAATGCATCGTCTGGCTGATATGTGCTCTGGCTTGTTTGGAGGCAGTTATCTTCCCCGATCTCTTCCTCTCCTTTTTCTTGGGCACACCTTCCAGACCCTTCCTTAACCCCTGCCCCAGTGTTACCGGGCTAAGTAATGTATGACCCTCGCGCCCGGCTAGTTGAGCCTGTGTTGAGGCGGCATCTTCAGGCGTGTCCTGTGAGGATTTCATGAAGAGAGACTTTTTGCAATCCCTGCTATGACCCTGCCCGGGCATATGTGCCATATCCTCATTAGCAAGCTGATAGCCCGATTCGTCATATGGTTGACTCATCATATCTATGTCACAGTCATACGCGTTTGTATTGAGGAAATCCATAGGGTCGACCTCCGTCTCATCATCCATTCTCTGTTCTACAGGAGGAACTACATCGGCCAGTACTATTGCACCCCCTTCATCATGTCATCCGCCGCTCTCACCCGGCACTACAGGAGCTGGTATTGCGTTGGCGGGGTGGTGGTCTCCGCACATGCTTGTTGATGTGTGGTTATTGGTGTGCTCTCGGCCGGCTCCAGACGAATAAGATTCTTCGGCCATAGCAGCACCCAACCCTAGCAGCTTCCAATCCGCGGCGGGGTATCGTCGTCTACTCCCACATGCTATACTGGAGGAGGCAAATCCCCGTGCCCCGACTTCACACTGGTCAAGCTAACCCTGAAGTGCCCAGCGGGGATCGGCTAGTTGTGGAACGTGGGTTGCGAGGGGTCCATTATCATCCCCTTTCCCACGTCCACCTTCTGGCCTTTGATCAAGTAGAGTATGGTGCACGGGGTTTCTTTCGCCTGCAAACACATATGTCTGTGGCGTAAAACAACCGAAAGGCAACAAAAATGGAATATTATATATATATATATATATATATATATATATATATATTGGTGCGACATGTAATTACCGTGACGGCGTCGAGCTCAGCCAAAGACGAAGGCCCACCTAGCGCGCCTGAGACTGAGGACGGGCTGCTATGAGCGGGAGCGGCTGCGAGAGGAGGCCCGGTTGCATGAGCAAGTGATGGTGCGATGGTGTTGTTGTTCATGGAGTTGCTCCCGACAAAACTGGGCAATGGGAAATCATGTACCGTCTTGTCTGGATTTTCCTTCGTCCAGTTGATGATAACTGGAACCAAGTTAGTAGCGAAATCATTTCTGTAGGCAGTTACAGCTGCATTGACTGCCTGTTGTAGCAACTCATATTTGTCCTCGGCTGCTTTTTTCGCATCCTTAGCTGCTTTTTTCTTGACCGCAAGCTTCACCTTTGCGTTGATGTCCGCCTGACTAAACTTCTTTTTCTGCTTCTTGGCCTCCGGGCCCTCATTGTAAAACACCTTCCACGTGGCGCCGTCTCCAGCACCGTGCACACGACCATATTGCGGCCGTTGGCCCAAAGGGAGTCCCTTAAGTTCGTTCAAGGCCCGGTTGAG
The DNA here is from genome assembly GCF_002162155.2 of Triticum dicoccoides. Classification (NCBI taxonomy): domain Eukaryota; kingdom Viridiplantae; phylum Streptophyta; class Magnoliopsida; order Poales; family Poaceae; genus Triticum; species Triticum dicoccoides. The sequence continues at coordinate 576,241,732 of NC_041393.1, forward strand.
AGGGGTGTCCCACTTGGGCCTCATCGGAGAAGTAGGGCTTTCGGCTGCAAGTTGGTGTTGCTTCTCTAGTAGTCTAATCAATTCCCTCGTGATCTTGTTCGTGTAAAAAACCTTTTTCTCCTTGTCCCACTTGTAGCGGGCCCTGATGAAGTCACGGTCCAAGGGGTTGGTGAACTTCACGAAGGGGTCTGGGAGACCCACGGCTTCACGTTCCGCGTCCTCCTTATCCCATATGGGCCTTTTACCGAGGTAGCCACGGCTTCCGAGGCGATGCTTCCCCGTGTTCCTTTGCTGAAGGCTCTTGAATTTCGCAGCCTTAGCCTTGGCTGCCTCGGTAGCGCAAGTGTCCTTGAACTTTTCGAACTCCTCTTCCGTAAGTGTCAGATTTTCCTCCAGAATCTTGGACAGGGGTTCATCAGCCTCAATAGCTCGTTTCACCCTCCCTTTCCAGGAGGCCAAATCATTGCTGAACATGCCCATGGCGTGATTGTTAATATTTTTCATCTTCGGATCATCCCACGGTTGTTCTATGTGATCATCCAGGTCGGGGAACTTGAATCTCTTGTGCAACTTCGTTAGGAGCAACTACGTCAAATGTTCTTTACTCCTTAAGTCATCGTCGTTGATGCTCGCACATTCCCGTAGGATGCATCCTACTTGGTTCCCATAGCACTTGCGAGGTTCTTCCGGCTCTAACGGCTCAAACTTGCCAGGTGCCATCTTTGTGATCACAAGTCGTCCAATCCCTAGTTTGTTTGGTTTTTGTATCCTCTGCTTCTTATGCTTCCTCTTTTTGGTAGCGGCATCGGGGCCGGTACCTTCCCCGCCGGTATCTTCCCCGCCGGTACCTTCCCCACCGGTCTCGACGCCGCCATCGGTGCCGGCACCGTCGGTGTCGATGTCGGCATCAGTACCATCATCGAGGCCGACCTGCAAACCTTGCTTAGCAGTCAAATAGTCGAGGTACTCTTGTTCACCCTCATAATCCATCTCATCCGCATCTTGGTCAGAAGGCCCAGTTTCTTCGTTGTTCGACATGTTTCCTATGATTAAGTGTCCTCATTTATTTCTAAAAGTATGAATAAATGAGAAATGGCATAAAAAGAAATCTATGTGCCAGCACTCGACATGCCAACTATGTAGCACAAATCATGCCTTTATTTTCGGGAAATTTCGGCATGACCTTTGCTAAAAAATGGACATACCGAGCGCCTGAAATTCACCGGAACGGAAATGAATCAACATTCCGGCATAACATAGGCCACTCGGATCATTCCAAACATGACATGTCCAAAACATGACATATCCACATATCACATGTCCAGTTCAAATTTGCATATAAATTCAGCTAATTTTGAAACCTAGCTAAATTCATAACTAAATAGATAACCTAATTAACATACTGCCCTAACTAAAACCTAAGTAAATTAACCGAAGAACCCTAGCAGAGAGATAGAGGGGGGGTTTACAGAGGGTGCAGGGGCGAGGAGGCAAGCCCGACGACGGCCGAGGTTGGGAGGGGAGGAAGCAGAGGAGGGAGGCGAGGGCCGACGAGTCAGGGGCGAGC
>NC_041393.1:576243901-576295193 GCF_002162155.2 Triticum dicoccoides
GGGGGAAGGCGGGATGAAGCAGGGATAGTGAGAATTTTGGGTTAAGTGGACGTAGCAGCAGCATGTTTGGACAAAACGCGCTGCTACTACCTTCAGTAGCTGTAGTGGTTTATACGAAATGCGCTACTACTACCTTCAATAGTTGTGGCGGTTTATACGAAATGCGCTACTACTACTGCCAGTTTTCCTTTTTCTTTTCCTTTATTTTCTCCCACTTTTATTTCCCGAGAGCAGTGAACGAAGGGAGGGCGATATATATTGCATCATTTGACAGTTAAATATGTATGCAAAATAGGAACATATATATTACATCATTGGACCCATGCATAATAATGGCTAAGTGTGTATACAAAATAGGAACATATATATATATATTACATCATTTGACCGATAACATACGGTTCCTCAGCGCTGACGTTTTCGTTTTTGAGTCAGCTTCTTTCCCTTCTTGTTCGTTGAAGAATAATTGAGCCCCTCATTGTGACTTTGCCTTTTCCATGGAGTACGATTTTTCTTAGGTAATGTAGTATTGATTCTTCTTTTGACGTATACTTCATCATCATCGTCATCTTCCCTCATTGGGTTGTCGTACTGATCATAGTCTTCCTCGTTGGCGACTCCATCCATTCCAATGATGTTCCTTTTGCCTCTCCTCACGACAACACGACTGGGATTGCATGGGTCGGTTATGAAGAAGCATTGTGTCACGTGCTTAGCGTGTACCCATGGCTCGTTTTTTGCGATAGTGTTCACGGTAGTGCTCTTGGCGTCGGGTATACTCATGGTAGTGAAAATCCGGTTTTCTCTTTCGACATTCTTTGCCCATCTGACACGGAACATCGTCGTGTTGTGCAGTCCACAGTAGTCAAGCTCCCAGATCTCCTCGACCCTTCCATAAAATCGTTTAGTTGCGCCGTTGTCGCTGCCGGTCATGCATTCCATCGTCACCCCTGAGTTTTGATCATCACTATCCATATCTTTGGCCTCCGTGTAGAACGTGTATCCGTTGATATCATATGCGTGATAGGTTACGAGGTTGGGCGACGGGCCATGTGCTAAGGCGTATATGAGCAATCCGTCCTTAGAGCCCTCCTCCGGGGGATTAGCAATAATATGCTCTTTGAACCAATGCAGGAAAGTGGAGTTGTGCTCTCTAGTAACTTCGGCGTCCGTCCTGCATACCCCCAGGTCACAATACTTCTTTGCGATAATTTCTTTGTGCAGTGCCACGAAAGGATCTACCTCGTCTAGGTGTTGTAGCACTACCAACTTTGCTCTGTCAAAGTCGCTGCGTCGATCTGAGTATGCCACGTGCAGTTCCCTGCAACTGTTGCAGTGACCATCTCCTTCGAGCCTCCCATCGTGCTTGTTAACGGGCAAACCAACACTAACACCAGGCGGCTGGTCTGCGCCATATAGAAAATTCTCACAGAAAGAGATGCACTCTTGTGCCAAATAGCCCTGGATGATGCTTCCATCCAGACGGGACATGTTACAAACAAATCCTTTGATGATCCCATTCATCCTCTCAAACGACATCATGTTGTGCAGGAATGACGGCCCCAGGTCTATTATGTCATCCACAATATGGACACACAGATGCACCATCACGTCAAAGAACGCGGGCGGGAAGTACATCTCAAGCTCATTCAGTATCACAACGATCTCTTCCTGTAGCCTTCGGAGCTGCTTCACACTGATCGACTTTCGAGAGATGACGTCGAAAAAGTTGCAGAGACCAATAAGCGTGTCACGGACGTGCTTGTCCATTATCCCTCTAAGGGCAACAGGTAGTATCTTTGTCATCATCACATGACAGTCATGAGAGGTCATCCCGCTGAACCTTTTCTTGTCCGTGTCTAGATATCTGCTTATCTTGCCACAGTAACCGGAACTAACTTTGACTCCGCTAAGGCACTTAAAGAATTGAGTGATCTCAGCCTGACTTAAGGTGAAGCAAGAAGGGGGGCAATAACCTTCTTTCTTTATTTTCTTGCCCTTCTTCTCCCGTGCCTCTGTCTCCGTCTCTGTCTCGTCTGACATTTTACGGGGCGGCATGTGCAGATCTTCCCTGATTTCCAAATCTTGCAAGTCTTTTCTTGCCTTCGGCCCATCCTTGGTCTTATCCGGCATGTTCATCAGTGTCGCGAGCAAGCTCTCAAGGACATTCTTACAGATATGCATTTGAGCAAGGAAATGAGGTGTATCGAGTTTGTGCCAGTACTCCAAGTCCTAGAACACAGACCTCGTCTTCCATACCTTCAGCAGCGGCTCCGGCGCCTTTCTCATTGTCTTTCCCGGCGCGGGGCACTCCTTCCAGTTTTTCAACAGCTCATCAATTTTGGCACCGCTCCGCTTACGTGGAGGTCCTTGATGCTCAGCGTGACCATTGAATAGATCTCCACGGTTTCTCCACGGGTCATCCTGTTCAAGCCATGTTCGATGCCCCATGTACACGATTTTACCAGACCCGCCATCTTTCCTTGACGTTAGCTGCTGAGACATCATATCATCCATGCACTGTGTGCATCCGCAATATCCATGGCACACCTGGCCTGCCACATATTCGTAACCGAGATAGTCCTGCACTGTCGTGATCAGCGCGGCTCTCATGTTGAAATACTCGCCTTTGCTGGCGTCCCATGTCTTGGCCGGTGTTTTCCATAACGTGTCTAACTCCTCTTGAAGTAGCCCCAGATACAAATTAATATTATTTCCTGGTTGTTTCAGCCCTTGAATAAGCATGCTCATGTGAATGTACTTCGATTTCATGCACAACCAGGGGGGAGGTTGTACATCCATACAAACACGGGCCATGTGCTATGGTTGGTGTTCTGGTTGCCAAATGGATTCATGCCATCGGTACACGTGCCAAGCACGATGTTCCTTGCATCACATTCAAAATACCGATAGAAGATGTTCAACGCTCTCCACTGGCTTCCATCCTTCACGTATCTCAGCTTCGGATCACCTCCATCGTCGGGCTTCTTCCTCTCCGCGTGCCAGCGCATTAGCTTTGCTTCCTTGGGATCTACAAAATACCTCTGGAGACGGGGAGTGATCGGTAAGTATCATACAACTTTCTGGGGACATTTCTTCCCGACCTTTCTGTATCAAGAAGCATTGCACACCGGACAACTTGTTTTTTCTACGTGCTCCTTCCGATAAATTATGCAATCGTTGATGCATGCATGGTATCTAACGTGTGGCAGATCAAGAGGGCACACGATCTTCTTGGCCTCATCAACACTAGTAGGACATAGGTTACCCGTGGGAAGAACAACCTTTAGGTACTTGAGATGCTCATCGAGGCTAGTGTGGGTCCATTTGTTTTTAGCCTTCGTCTTCAGGAGTTAGAGCATGAAACTCAAGCAGGTCACCTCAGGATTGCAACCATCATACAATGGAGTGTTCGAGTCTACCACCAGTTGCTCCAGCTTAGCCTCCTCTCTAGAAGGAGCTCTCTCAGTACTCGTCTCCTTGCGAAGCAATGCTTGAACATGAGGGTCCCGCATGATTGAACTTAGTACCGACGAACTCTGCTGCGTGGAGTCCATGTCGTTCTCTCCGCCGCCATGTCCGGCCCCTTCTCCTCCGCCATGTCCGGCCCCTTCTCCGCCGCCATGTCTGGCCTCTTCCCTGCCGCCATTATCAACCATCTCTTCATCTTGCCCCGTGTCATCATTGCCTGCCCCGTCGGCATCCTCAACATCGTCATCCTCATCTTCAGTTATCCACCGAGTATAGCCATCCATGAAACCAGTCATGAGCAGGTGCGCTTCGACACGACCATCGTCATAGGGGTCAAGCCAAACTATTCCTTTGCATTTTCGACATAGACATAAAACCTCTGTCAGGTTATTTTTTTCATGTCCTGCACCGCCGACCGCAACCACCTGTCCACCATCGTTCCACTGACCATCATGAACGTCTGCACGGTAATAATAAAACAAATTGATTATAAAAATGCGTGCATGCATCAAAGTCATACAAAAATTCGGCATGACCTTCCCAAAAAATAGGACATATATGGATCTAGAGTTTGCTCGGAATTCGCCGAAACGGAAATAAATCGACATTTCGGCAAAACATAGGCAACTCAAAAGCACAATTTGGCGTCAACTCATGCCACACACACAATTCCCACAAACATATCACACACACATAAACATATTTCCATTTTGCAAAAGCATGAAATTTTCATCACCTCTATCTCGAGATCGAGCACACGGTGGAGATGATGTTGTAGGGAGATCAAAAGTGCACAAAGCTCTTCTTGACAAAGATAGATCTAGTTAGGGGGCAAATAGGTCACTTAACTAAATCCTACATCTACCTAGCTATCTAATTTGGGAGGAGACAACTTCAACTAGTGGAGGGGAAGGAAAAAGAGAAAGGAGATGCATTAATGGAGGTGGTGTAGTTAGGTAGGAGTAATGAAGAGAGAGAAAGGTAGATAGAAGAGAGAGAGTAATGGGGGAGAAGTATTGAGGAAGAAGAAGAGTGAGACTGGGAGCATGTGGGAGGTAGGGGAAAGGGAAGAGAGGAGGGGGAGGGGGAGGGACGGGTGGGGAAAAGGTGGTGGGTTGGTGCGGATTAGCAGTAGCACGGGAGTTAAAACGCGCTGCTGCTAAGGAAGTAGCAGCAGCGCGCTTTGGGCAACGTCGCTACTGCTAACCGGGACCAAAAAGTGTGCCAATTTGAAATTTAGCAGCAGCGACCTCAGAAAAAGCGCGCTACTACTACATCCATAGCAGTAGCGCGGCTCGCGGCACCGTGCTGCTACTAAATGGAGTTTGGTGGATACTGTCGGTCGATATTTGTAGCAGCGCGGTTTACACCGAGCGCGCTACTGCTAAAAACTTGTAAGTAGCGTGTTTCCCGCACACGTGCTACTACTAATTAGCAGCAGCGCTCCTTTTTGAGCCGCGCTGCTGCTAAGATTCTGTGTATAGGCTTTTCCCTAGTAGTGAATGGTGCCCTTTACTTTCTGTCCAGTATTGGTTTTCTCAAAAACTTGCATTAACAAGTTTCTGTTCTTGCCAAACTAATCTTGCCACCCTCTTATTCATCCAAAGAGACTATGATTTGGAGTTTTTGGACACCCCAATAGTTGCCTAGATGCCCTTAGCATTCTGTCAAACACCTTGTGTGCATGGCTAGTTTTGGCTTGGTTTTTAGTTTGCATTGTGGACTTGATCCCCTGACCAAACAAGCATGTCCACTAATCTCCTTGCAAACTCTAACCTAGACCTGCTAAGCCCCAGCCCCACCCAAGTCTCCTGGCATGCCTTGACATTTTGCCGAACACGCAGCATGCATGCTCTAGGCACGCCCAGTGCGCACGTTTTGCACGAGCGCGCACCGAGCCGCCGCGTCGTGCCCCTATCCCTTGCTTGCCCGCAGGGCCGCGCCCCATTCTCGCTCGCTCACCAGTACCCTCCAGACCGACCCTGGAGCCCCGCAGCGCCGCCGTCAGGTCGGCCATGGCGGCTAGCGGACGGCCGCAGCAGGCCCCGGCCGTGGCAGCACCGCCCGAGCCACTCCAGTGTGCCAGCTGCCCTCTGGAACAGCTCGAGCTCATCCGCGAGCTCGTTTGCTAGCGCACATCGCCGCCACGTCGCCCTGCAGCTATAGAACGTCGGTTCGCGGTTCCTATCCTCTGCCGTCGCCGATCTTATCCCCGGCCGCCGCGAAAATGACCTAGTCGCGCTATAAAAGGAGCCCCGAGCCCTTCCGGACACTCAGGCAACCTCGTACCATCCCCCTAGTGCCCCCCATAGCCAGCAGTCAGCGGAGGGAGGCCGTCTTCCCCGTCTTCGGCCAGTTCGGCCGCCGCCGCCCTCCGGCCCCGTTCGTCGCAAGCTGAGCCCCCCCTGTCCATCCAGTGCCACCATCCTCTTCCCCTCGATCTTGCGGAGCTGCCCAACCTCTCAGCTTCGACGGGGAGCCACCGTAGCCCAAACCCCCAAATCCTCCCGAAGCCACCTCCGCTAAGGAGCTCGCCGCCGGCGACTCCCTTTGTCCCCGCCAGCCTTTCGACCACCGGGAGGACCGCCCTCGACTGGCGGATCCATCCCTGCCCTCGGAACCTAGTGGGGAGCCGCCGTTCGCCGGTGTTGATCGCCGGAGCCCCGCCTCGGCTCGGACAGAGGAGGAAGGAGGCGGCCGACTGGTCAAACCTGACCAGTGGGCCCAAGGGACCCACTGTCAGTGACCCCGAGCCGATCCACACTGGCGTAAGATGAGGCGTAAAACCAGAGTACGTCTCCTATGTGTTTTTATTTGAAACGTTTTTTTTCTTTTTCTGTTTATTTGAAAACAGAACTTTGACTAAAGTTTGACTGGACATATCTTTTAAAATAAAACACCAAATGAGTTGATTCTTTTTCCTACCTCTCTCAAATTTCATCAAGTTTATTTTAAGATTTAATTCAAAAATAATTAGGAAAACTTTTTGTACTGTTTTTAAAGTTTGTGTTAATTTGAATATTTTCAAAAATAGGATTTTGAAGAAGAAGGCAACTTTCAAAAAGTGCACCCCGACTTGCATACTCTTGAAGGCAAGCATTCTGAACCCTGGCATAAAATTTGTGTGTGTTGTTTGACACAGTTACAACACCACCTTGACATGGAGCATTCGTTATTTTATGTGATGATTCAATCATACGCATGAGGGCATAATGAAGATTCTTTGCTGTTGGAAATGGATATGCTTGTGATAGTAACCATCCTCGTATGCCTTTCGTGCCAACCGGGAGGAAGCCGGGAAAGTCTCTGTCTTGGGTAGACACGAGCTTGTCTCTAGTTCCTCGTCGAGACGGTTGTGTCCGGTATGGCATGATGAGATATGATGAGTGGTGATTCTGTTTGTTGGTTGAAATATATTTGTTGTGCTAATCATGCAGGGAATACTTAAACCTCCTGAGTCGACCATAGATCGAGTCTTGTTCTAGTAACCCCCATACTTGTTTTGTACTACCACTTGTCCCTATCGCAGGTAGGATACAGTTCGGTAAGTTTTCAACCCCTTTCTTGGCACACACCGTACAGAGAGGCCATGGTGGAAGATACCGGCTGCATCCGGTAGGCATGCCACCTGGTCCGGGGGCATGGGTGTTTCCGGTTGGGACGGAGAGGGGGCACCCCTTAGTAGCGTGCGGTATAAATTTGATCCCATGCTAATCAAGGTTGTAACCTCCCCACTTAGAGTTTTGCTTGACAGGTGTCGTGGGTGATTCCAGACACCGGTAAGTTAAGCTGGTGTGTGCGGGTCAGGTGTGTTTTCAATTAAAAGACCGTAAATGGAATTAGTCCCGATGGACTAAAGGAATCCGTTACTCGTGGGTAAAGAGTACACCCTCTGCAGAGGTTATATCTATTCGAATAGCCGTGTCCATGGTTAAGGACTACAATTTGGGATGGGTCAAGTGTCGGTCTTAGTGTCGGTCTTCGGAGGAGAAACAGCTAAACCAGAACATGGCTCATGACTTGTGACTTATGATGATTATGATTATTATTATTATGAACTAACCCTTTACATTATTTGAATTATTGAGTATCCCTGGGACGGTTCTACCTCTTGGATATTCACTGTGACTATCCTCTTATAAGCCCTTTATGTGGTGTCGCTGAGACACCCGACTGTGGCATGCTTGTTATTTATTTACTTTATAAGCCCTTTATGTGGTGTCGCACAGACGCCCGACTGTGACATGTTTGTTACTTGTTTCACTTATAAGCCCTTTATGTGGTGTCGCTCAGACGCCCGACTGAGGCAAGCTTTAGATTATTATCCTTTCGAGGCGTCACTTTAGACACCCGATCAGTGCATTCTATTTCTACTCCAGTATTGCCTATTCATGTTGTATATGAATAACTTGCTTACATGCATCATGGATTTTATTTTGTGACTGACGTTGCAATCATAGAATAATTCGGAGCATGATTATCATTTGTTATATTGTACCCGTGTTCATAATGTTTGCAGGTACATTCAAAGTACTCACTGGCTTGTCCCTGGCTATTGTCTTGGCCAGATTTCTTGCTTGGAGAGGAGCGTTGTGATGACAGCCCCGGAACCTAAGCAACGGTGATAGCAGCCTCACAAAGATAGGAGTTATCCAGGTCAGCTGTTCCTGTGGGAAATGGAGTCCCATAGACGCTAATGAACCGCAAACCGCTTTCGCCATCAACCACTAGAAACCTTGTGTTGTACTCATAGGCCAGAATGGTCTTGTACCACATATTATGTATTTTTCTTGAAGTTTCTGTATCAAGTTGGTGTCTCATCAGCTAACAGTAATCCTGGGGCTGGTGAGCACAAGGGCCATTTTCTAGGAAATATATATATCCCGAAAATCCGGTATTAACAATATGGTTCCTGCCAGTGGCCGATAACTTTGTTTCAAAAACATGATCATCTCATACAACAATTTATATCACATCATGCCTTGACCATATCACATCACAGCAAGCCCTGCAAAAATAAGTTAGACGTCCTCTACTTTGTTGTTGCAAGTTTTACGTGGATGCTACGGGCTTCTAGCAAGAACCGTTCTTACCTACGCATCAAAACCACAACGATTTTTCATCAAGTGTGTTGTTTTAACCTTCAACAAGGACCGGCCGTAGTCAAACTTGATTCAACTAAAGTCAGAGAAACAGACACCCGCCAGCCACCTTTGTGCAAAAGCACGTCGGTAGAACCAGTCTCATGAATGCAGTCATGTAATGTCGGTCCGGGCCGCTTCATCCAACAATACCGCCGAATCAAAGTTAGATGTTGGTGGTAAGTAGTATGGCTATTATCGCCCACAACTCTTTGTGTTCTACTCGTGCATATAACATCTACGCATAAACCTGGCTCTGATACCACTGTTGGGGAACGCAGCAATTTCAAAAAAATTCCTACGGTCACGCAAGATCTATCTAGGTGATGCATAGCAACAAGAGGGGAGAGTGTGTCCACGTACCCTCGTAAACCGAAAGCGGAAGCGTTAGTTAACACGGTTGATGTAGTCGAACGTCTTCGCAATCCAACCGATCAAGTATCGAACGTACGACATCTCCGTGTTCAGCACACATACAGCTCGATGACGTCCCTCATACTCTTGATCCAGTTGAGGCCGAGGTAGAGTTTCGTCAGCACGACAGTGTGGCGATGGTGATGATGAAGTTCCCGGCGCAGGGCTTTGCCTAAGCATTACAACGATATGACTGAGGTGTGTAACTGTGGAGGGGGGCACCGCACACGGCTAAAAAATCAACTTGTGTGTCTATGGGGTGCCCCTGGACACGTATATAAAGGAGGGGAGGGAAGAGGTGGCCAGCCCAAGGGAGGCACGCCTGGTGTGGGGAATCCTACTAGGACTCCCCAGTCCAAGTAGGATTCCCGTCCTCTTTCCTATTCCTAGTAGGAGAAGGAGGGAAGGGGGAGGAGGAGAGAAGGAAGGAGGGGGGCACCACCCCCTCCCCTTGTCCGATTTGGATTTGGGAAAGGGGAGGGCACCACATCTTGGCCTGCCCTCTCTCTTCTCCACTAAGGCCCATGATGCCCAATAACTTCCCGGACGGGGTTCTGGTAACCCTCGGTACTCCGAAACTTATCCGAATCGACCCGAACCATTCCGGTGTCCGAATGTAGCCTTCCAATATATGAATCTTTATGTCTCGACCATTTCGAGACTCCTCTTCATGTCTGTGATCTCATCCGAGACTCCGAACAAAATTCGGTCATCAAAACACATAACTCTTAATACAAATCGTCATCGAATGTTAAGCGTGGGGACCCTACGGGTTCAAGAACTATGTAGACATGACCAAGATGTTGGGGAACGTAGTAATTTCAAAAAAATTCCTACGCACATGCAAGATCATGGTGATGCATAGCAACGAGAGGGGAGAGTGTGTCCACGTACCCTCGTAGACCGAAAGCGGAAGCGTTAGCACAACGCGGTTGATGTAGTCGTACGTCTTCATGATCCGACCGATCAAGTACCGAACGCACGGCACCTCCGAGTTCAGCACACGTTCAGCTCGATTACGTCCCTTGAACTATGATCTAGCTGAGTTTTCAGGGAGAGTTTCGTCAGCATGGTGGTGTGGTGACGATGATGATGTTCTACCGACGCAGGGCTTCTCCTAAGCACCGCTACGATATTATCGAGGTGGATTATGGTGGAGGGGAGCACCGCACACGGCTAAGAGATCCAAGGGATCAATTGTTGTATCTCAAGGGGGTGCCTCCCTTCCCGAATATAAAGGAGTGGAGGAGGGGGAGGGAGCCGGCCACCCTTGGCGCGCCCCACGAGGAGTCCTACTCCCACCGGGAGTAGGACTCCCCCCCCCTTCCATGTCGAAGTATGAGAGGAGAGGGAATGAGAGAGAAGGGAAAGGAAAGGGGGGCGCCGCCCCCCTCCTTGTCCAATTCGGACTTGGGGGGGAGGGGCGCGCGGCTGCCCCTTGGCTGTCTCTCCTCTTCCACCACTTGGGCCCATAAGGCCCAATAACCTCCGAGGGGGTTCCGGTAACCCCCCGGTACTCCGGTATATATCCGATAACCCCCGGAACCATTCCGATGTCCGAATATAGTCGTCCAATATATCAATCTTCATGTCTCGACCATTTCGAGACTCCTCGTCATGTCCTTTATCACATCCGGGACTCCGAACTACCTTAGGTACATCAAAATACATAAAATCATAATATAACCGTCATCGAACTTTAAGCATGTGGACCCTATGGGTTCGAGAACTATGTAGACATGACCGAGACACGTTTCCGGTCAATAACCAATAGCGGAACCTGGATGCTCATATTGGCTCCCACATATTCTATGAAGATCTTTATAGGTCAAACCGCATAACGACATACGTTGTTCCCTTTGTCATCGGTAGGTTACTTGCCTGAGATTCGATCATCGGTATCATCATACCTAGTTCAATCTCATTACAGGCAAGTCTCTTTACTCGTTCCGTAATACATCATCCCGCAACTAGCTCATTAGTCACATTGCTTGCAAGGCTTATAGTGATGTGCATTACCGAGAGGGCCCAGAGATACCTCTCCGACAATCGGAGTGACAAATCCTAATCTCGAAATACGCCAACTCAACAAGTACCTTTGGAGACACCTATAGAGCACCTTTATAATAACCCAGTTATGTTGTGACGTTTGGTAGCACACAAAGTGTTCCTCCAGTAAACGGGAGTTGCATAATCTCATAGTCATTGGAGCATGAATAAGTCATGAAGAAAGCAATAGCAGAATACTAAACGATCAAGTGCTAAGCTAACGGAATGGGTCAAGTCAATCACATCATTCTCTAATGATGTGATCCCGTTAATCAAATGACAACTCATGTCTATGGCTAGGAAACTTAACCATCTTTGATTCAACGAGCTAGTCAAGTAGAGGCATACTAGTGACACATTGTTTGTCTATGTATTCACACATGTATCAAGTTTCCGGTTAATACAATTCTAGCATGAATAATAAACATTTATCATGAAATAAGGAAATAAATAATAAGTTTATTATTGCCTCTAGGGCATATTTCCTTCAGTCTCCCACTTGCACTAGAGTCAATAATGTAGTTCACATCACCATGTAATTTAACACCAATATTCACATATGTATGTGATTAACACCCATAGTTCACATCATCAAGTGAACAACACCCGAAGGGTTTACTAGAGTCAATAATCTAGTTCACATCGCTATGTGATTAACACCCAAAGAGTACTAAGGTATGATCATGTTTTGCTCGTGAGAGAAGTTTAGTCAATGGGTCTGCCAAATTCAGATCAGTATGTATTTTGCAAATTTCTATGTGAACAATGCTCTGCACGGAGCTACTCTAGATAATTGCTCCCACTTTCAATATGTATCCAGATTGAGACTTAGAGTCATCTGGATCAGTGTCAAAACTTGCATCGACGTAACCCTTTACGACGAACCTCTTGTCACCTCCATAATCGAGAAACATATCCTTATACCACTAAGGATAATTTTGACCAATGTCCTGTGATCTACTCCTAGATCACTATTGTACTCCCTTGCCAAAACAGATCAGGGTATACAATAGGTCTATACCATAGCATGGCATACTTTATAGAACCTATGACTTAGGCATAGGGAATGACTTTCATTCTCTTTCTATTTTCTGCCGTGGTCGGGATTTGAGTCTTACTCAATTTCACACCTTTGCAACACAGGCAAGAACCTTTTTCTTTGACTGTTCTATTTTGAACTACTTCAAAATCTTGTCAAGGTATGTACTAATTGAAAATCTTATCAAGCGTTTTGATCTATCTCTATAGATCTTGATGCTCAATGTGTAAGCAGCTTCACCGAGGTCTTTCTTTGAAAAACTTTTATTCAAGTATCCCTTTATGCTATCCAGAATTTCTATATCATCTCCAATCAACAATATGTCATCTACATATAGTTCTAGAAATGCTACAGAGCTCCCACTCACTTTCTTGTAAATACAGGCTTCTCCAAAAGTCTGTATAAATCCATATGCTTTGATCAACTCATCAAAGCATATATTCCAACTCCGAGATGCTTGCACTAGTCCATAGATGGATCACTGGAGCGTGCACATTTTGTTAGCACCTTTAGGATTGACAAAACATTTCTAGTTGCATCATATACAACTCTTCTTTAATAAACCCATTAAGGAATGCAGTTTTGACATCCATTTGCTAGATTTCATAAAATGTAGCAATTGCTAACATGATTCGGACAGACTTAAGCATCGATACGAGTGAGAAAATCTCATCGTATTCAACACCTTGAACTTTGTCGAAAAACCTTTTGCGACAAGTCGAGCTTTGTAGATAGTAACACTACTATCAGTGTCTGTCTTCCTCTTGAAGATCCATTTATTTTCTATGGCTTGTCGATCATCGGGCAAGTCCACCAAAGTCCACACTTTGTTCTCATACATGGATCCCATCTCAGATTTCATGGTCTTTAAGCCATTTCGTGGAATTTGGGCTCATCATCGCTTCCTCATAGTTCGTAGATTCATCATGGTCTAGTAACATGACTTCTAGAACAGGATTACCGTACCACTCTGGTGTGGATCTTACTCTGGAAGACCTACAAGGTTCGGTAGTAACTTGATCCAAAGTTTTATGATCATCATCATTAACTTCCTCACTAATTGGTGTAGGCATCATTGGAACTGGTCTTTGTGATGAACTACTTTCCAATTCGGGAGAAGGTACAATTACCTTATGAAGCTCTACTTTCCTCCCACTCACTTCTTTCAAGAGAAACTCCTTCTCTAGAAAGGATCCATTTTTAGCAACGAATATCTTGCCTTCGGATCTGTGATAGAAGGTGTACCCAACAGTTTCCTTTGGGTATTCTATGAAGACACACTTCTCCGATTTGGTTTCGAGCTTATCAGGTGAAAACTTTTTCACATAAGCATCGCAGCCCCAAACTTTTAGAAACGAAAACTTTGGTTTGTTGCCAAACCACAGTTCATAAGGCGTCGTCTCAACGGATTTTGATGGTGCCCTATTTAAAGTGAATGCAGCTGTCTCTAATGCATAACCCCAAAACGATAGTGGTAAATCAGTAAGATACATCATAGATCGCACCATATCCAATAAAGTGCGGTTATGACGTTCAGATACACCATTATGTTGTGGTGTTCAGGTGGCGTGAGTTGCCAAACTATTCCGCATTGTTTCAAATGAAGACCAAACTCATAACTCAAATATTCTCCTCCACGATCAGATCGTAGAAACTTTATTTTCTTGTTACGATGATTTTCCACTTCACTCTGAAATTCTTTGAACTTTTCAAACGTTCCAGACTTATGTTTCATAGGATAGATATACCCATATCTACTCAAATCATCTATGAAGGTCAGAAAATAACGATACCCGCCGCAAGCCTCAACACTCATCGGATCGCATACATCAGTATGTATTATTTCCAATAAGTCTGTTGCTCGCTCCATTGTTCCGGAGAATGGAATCTTAGTCATCTTGCCCATAAGGCATGGTTCGCAAGCATCAAGTGATACAAAAATTCCATCAGTATGGAGTTTCTTCATGCGCTTTACACCAATATGACCTAAAAGTGCCACAAATAAGTTGCACTATCATTATTAACTTTGCATCTTTTGACTTCAATATTATGAATATGTGTATTACTACGATCGAGATCCAACAAACTATTTTCATTGGGTGTATGACCATTGAAGGTTTTATTCATGTAAACAGAACAACAATTATTGTCTGACTTTAAATGAATAACCGTATTGCAATAAACATGATCAAATCATATTCATGCTCAACGCAAACGCCAAATAACATTTATTTAGGTTTAACACTAATCCCGAAAGTATAGGGAGTGTGCAATGATGATCATATAAATCTTGGAACCACTTCCAACACACATCGTCACTTCACCCTCAACTAGTCTTTGTTTATTCTGTAACTCCTGTTTCAAGTTACTAATTTTTAGCAACCGAACAAGTACCAAATACCCAGGGGCTACTATAAACACTAGTAAGGTACACATCAATAACCTGTATATCAAATACCCTTGTTCACTTTGCCATCCTTATTATCCACCAAATATTCAGGGCATTTCTGCTTCTAGTGACCATTTCCTTTGCAGTAGAATCACTTAGTTTCAGGCTTCGGTCCAGCTTTGGGATTCTTCGCGGGAGTGACAACTTTCTTGCCATTCTACATGAAGTTCCCTTTCTTTCCCTTTGCCCTTTTCTTGAAACTAGTGGTCTTGTTAATCATCAACACTTGATGCTCTTTCTTGATTTCTACCTTCGTCGGTTTCAACATCACGAAGAGCTTGGGAATCGTTTTCATCATCCCTTGCATACTATAGTTCATCATGAAGTTATAGTAACTTGGTGATGATGACTAGAGAACTCTGTCAATCACTATCTTATCTGGAAGATTAACTCCCACTTGATTCAAGCGATTGTAGTACCCAGACAATCTGAGCACATGCTCACTAGTTGAGCAATTCTCCTCCATCTTTTAGCTATAGAACTTGTTGGAGACTTCATATCTCTCAACTCGGGTATTTGCTTGAAATATTAACTTCAACTCCTGGAACATCTCATATTGTCCATGACGTTCAAAACGTATTTGAAGTCCTGATTCTAAGTCGTTAAGCATGGTGCACTAAACTATCAAGTAGTCATCATATTGAGCTAGCCAAACGTTCATGACATCTGCATCTGCTCCTGCAATAGGTCTGTCACCTAGCGGTGCATCATGGACATAATTCTTCTATGCAGCAATGAGGATAAACCTCAGATCACGGACCTAGTCCGCATCATTACTATCATCTTTCAACTTAGTTTTCTCTAGGAACACATATAAAACATAGGGAAGCAACAACACGGGCTATTGATCTACAATATAATTTGTAAAATACTATCAGGACTAAGTTCATGATAATATAAAGTTCAATTAATCATATTACTTAAGAACTCCCACTTAGATAGACATCCCTCTAATCATCTAAGTGATCACGTGATCCAAATCAACTAAACCATAACCGATCATCACGTGAAATGGAGTAGTTTTCAAGGGTGAACATCAGTATGTTGATCATATCTACTATATGATTCACGCTCGACCTTTCGGTCTCAGTGTTCCGAGGCCATATCTGCATATGCTAGGCTCGTCAAGTTTAACCTGAGTATTCTGCGTGTGCAAAACTGGCTTGCACCCGTTGTAGATGGACGTAGAGCTTATCACACCCGATCATCACGTGGTGTCTGGGCACGACGAACTTTGGCAATGGTGCATACTCAGGGAGAATACTTTTATCTTGAAATTTAGTGAGAGATCATCTTATAATACTATCGTCAATCAAAGCAAGATAAGATGCATAAAAGATAAACATCACATGCAATCAGTATAAGTGATATGATATGGCCATCATCATCGTGTGCTTGTGATCTCCATCTCCGAAGCACCGTCATGATCACCATCGTCACCGGCGCGACACCTTGATCTCCATCATAGCATCGTTGTCATCTCGCCAACTATTGCTTCTACGACTATCGCTACCGCTTAGTGATAAAGTAAAGCAATTATAGGGCGATTGCATTGCATACAATAAATCGACAACCATATGGCTCCTGCCAGTTTCCGATAACTCGGTTACAAAACATGATCATCTCATACAATAAAATACAGCATCATGCCTTAACCATATCACATCACAACATGCCCTGCAAAAACAAGTTAGACGTCCTCTACTTTGTTGTTGCAAGTTTTACGTGGCTGCTACGGGCTGAGCAAGAACCGTTCTTACCTAAGCATCAAAACCACAATGATAGTTCGTCAAGTTAGTGTTGTTTTAACCTTCTCAAGGACCGGGCGTAGCCACACTCGGTTCAACTAAAGTTGGAGAAACTGACACCCGCTAGTCACCTGTGTGCAAAGCACGGCGGTAAAACCAGTCTCGCGTAAGCGTACGCGTAATGTCGGTCCGGACCGCTTCATCCAACAATACCGCCGAACCAAAGTATGACATGTTGGTAAGCAGTATGACTTGTATTGCCCACAACTCACTTGTGTTCTACTCGTGCATATAACATCTACGCATAAAACCTGGCTCGGATGCCACTGTTGGGGAACGTAGTAATTTCAAAAAAAATCCTACGCACACGCAAGATCATGGTGATGCATAGCAATGAGAGGGGAGAGTGTGTCCACGTACCCTCGTAGATCGAAAGCGGAAGTGTTAGCACAACGCGGTTGATGTAGTCGTACGTCTTCACGATCCAACCGATCAAGTACCGAAAGCACGGCACCTCCGAGTTCAGCACACGTTCAGCTCGATGACGTCCCTCGAACTCTGATCCAGCTGAGTTTTGAGGGAGAGTTCCCTCAGCACGACGGTGTGGTGACGATGATGATGTTCTACCGATGCAGGGCTTTGCCTAAGCACCACTACGATATTATCGAGGTGGATTATGGTGGAGGGGGGCACCGCACATGGCTAAGAGATCCAAGGGATCAATTGTTGTATCTCAAGGGGGTGCCTCCCTCCCCATATATAAAGGAGTGGAGGAGGGGGAGGGGGCCGGCCACCCTTGGCGCGCCCCATGAGGAGTCCTACTCCCACCGGGAGTAGGACTCCCCCCTTCCATGTTGGAGTAGGAGAGGAGAGGGAAGGAGAGACAGGGGAAAGGAAAAGGGCGGCGCCCCCCCCCCTCCTTGTCCAATTCAGACTTGGGGGGAGGGGCGTGGCTGCCCCTTGGCCACCTCTCCTCTTCCACCACTTGGGCCCATAAGGCCCAATAACCTCCGGGGGGGTTCCGGTAACCCCCCGGTACTTCGGTATATATCCGATAACCCCCGGAATCATTCCGGTGTCCGAATATAGTCGTCCAATATATCAATCTTCATGGCTCGACCATTTTGAGACTCCTCGTCATGTCCGTGATCACATCCGGGACTCCGAACTACCTTTGGTACATCAAAATACATAAACTCATAATATAACCGTCAT
This sequence comes from Triticum dicoccoides, assembly GCF_002162155.2. Lineage (NCBI taxonomy): Eukaryota > Viridiplantae > Streptophyta > Magnoliopsida > Poales > Poaceae > Triticum > Triticum dicoccoides. The sequence continues at coordinate 576,261,428 of NC_041393.1, forward strand.
CAAATTTTAAGCGTGCGGACCCTACGGGTTCGAGAACTATGTAGACATGACCGAGACACGTCTCCGGTCAATAACCAATAGCGGAACCTGGATGCTTATATTGGCTCCCACATATTCTACGAAGATCTTTATCGGTCAAACCGCATAACAACATACGTTGTTCCCTTTGTCATCGGTATGTTACTTGCCCGAGATTCGATTGTCGGTATCATCATACTTAGTTCAATCTCGTTACCGGCAAGTCTCTTTACTCGTTCTATAATGCATCATCACGCAACTAACTCATTACTCACATTGCTTGCAAGGCTTATAGTGATGTGCATTACCGACATGGCCCAGAGATACCTCTCCGACAATCGGAGTGACAAATCCTAATCTCGAAATATGCCAACTCAACAAGTACCTTTAGAGACACCTGTAGAGCACCTTTATAATCACCCAGTTACATTGTGATGTTTGGTAGCACACAAAGTGTTCCTCCAGTAAACGGGAGTTGCATAATCTCATAGTCATAGGAACATGTATAAGTCATGAAGAAAGCAATAGCAGAATACTAAACGATCAAGTGCTAAGCTAACAGAATGGGTCAAGTCAATCACATCATTCTCTAATGATGTGATCCCGTTAATCAAATGACAACTCATGTCTATGGCTAGGAAACTTAACCATCTTTGATTCAACAAGCTAGTCAAGTAGAGGCATACTAGTGACACTTGTTTGTCTATGTATTCACACATGTATCAAGTTTCTGGTTAATACAATTCTAGCATGAATAATAAACATTTATCATGAAATAAGGAAAAAATAATAACTTTATTATTGCCTCTAGGGCATATTTCCTTCACGAGACACATCTCCGGTCGATAACCAATAGCGTAACTTGGATGCTCATATTGGCTCCTACATATTCTACGAAGATCTTTATCGGTCAAACCGCATAACAACATACGTTGTTCCCTTTGTCATCGGTATGTTACTTGCCCGAGATTCGATCGTCGGTATCATCATACCTAGTTCAATCTTGTTATGGGCAACTCTTTACTCATTCCGTAATACTTCATCCCGCAACTAACTCATTAGTTACAATGCTTGCAAGGCTTATAGTGATGAGTATTACCGAGAGGGCCCAGAGATACCTCTTCGAAACACGGAGTGACAAATCCTAATCTCGATCTATGCCAACCCAACTAACACCTTCGGAGACACCTGTAGAGCACCTTTATGATCACCCATTTATGTTGTGACATTTTGTAGCACACAAAGTGTTCCTCCGGTATTCTGGAGTTGCATAATCTCATAGTCTGAGGAACATGTATAAGTCATGAAGAAAGCAATAGCAATGAAACTGTAATGATCATAATGCTAAGCTAACGGATGGGTCATGTCCATCACATCATTCTCCTAATGATGTGATCACGTTAATCAAATGACAACACATGTCTATGGTTAGGAAACATAACCATCTTTGATAAACGAGCTAGTCAAGTAGAGGCATACTAGGGACAATATGTTTGGTCTATGTATTCACACATGTACTAAGTTTCTGGTTAATACAATTCTAGCATGAATAATAAACATTTATCATGAAATAAGGAAATAAATAATAACTTTATTATTGCCTTTAGGGCATATTTCCTTCAGTGATAGCAATGATTTTGTAGCAAGTGTAACAGTAGCAACAGTAGTAGTAACTTAGCAAGAACAATATATGGAGAATTCGTAGGCATTGGATCGGTGAATTTGTCGGATGATATTCCTCATATAACAGTCATAACCTGGGCCGATACAAAACTAGCTCCAGTTCATAAATATAATGTAGGCATGTATTCCGTAAATAGTCATACGTGCGTATGGAAAGAACTTACATGACATCATTTGTCCTACCCTCCCCTGGCAGCGAGGTCCATAAGGAAACTAAGGGATAGTAAGGCCTCCTTTTAATAGAGAACTGAAACAAAGCATTAGCACATAGTGAATACATGAACTCCTCAAACTACGGTCCACATCGGAAAGTATCCCAATTACTGTCACACTGGGTTTTACGGGTCATAACACGTAATAGGTGAATATGACTTGCAAGATCGGATCTGAAAATAGATATAATGGTGAAAACATAAACAGTTTAGATCTAAAATCATGGCACCCAGGCCCAAAGTGACAAGCATTAAGCATGGAAAAGTCATAACAACATCAATTTCAGAACATAGTGGATACTAGGGATCAAGCCTAACAAAACTAACTCGATTACATGATGAATCTCATCCAACTCCTCACCGACCAACAAGCCTATGAAGGACTTACTCACTCCCGGTGGGGAGCATCATGGAATTGGCGATGGATAAGGGTTGGTGATGACAAATACTAAAGATTCCCCTCTCCGGAGCCCCAAACGGGCTCCAAATCTGGCCTCCCGATAAAGAACAGGAGGCGGCGGCGGCGGCTCCATCTCGTGAAACAAAATAATTCTTTCTCATTGGTTTTTTCTCCGAAAATAGGATTTTATAGCATCGGAGATAGTGTCTGCGGGGCCACCAGGTGGGCACAACCCACCTGGGGGCGCCATGGTGGGTTCTGCTCACCTAGGGGGCCCCCTCCGGTGGTTCTTGGCTCCAGTATTTTTCTTTTATTGTATAAAAATTCTCCAAAAAGTTTTGTTCCATTCCGAGAACTTTTATTTCTGCACAAAAAACAACACCATGGTAGTTCTGCTCAAAACAATGTCAGTCTGGATTAGTTTCATTCAAATCATGCAAATTAGAGTCCAAAACAAGAGCAAAGTGTTAGGAAAAGTAGATACGGCGGATACGTATCAATCATATCCAGTTTAAGCGCACAAGACTAATGTTTCTTTACCCTATTTCTCTTCATGAAATGTAAGCACTCATATGCAGTAATAATGTTATCATTGATCAGTCTACCTGGGACGAAGGCTGACCGTTCCTCGGAAATAGTATCCGGTAACACAATTTTCAAACAGTTTGAGATCACCTTAGATGCAATCTTGTAAGGGCCAATTCCAGTTCTGCCCCTAACTCGAACCCACTACTCAGTTTTGCCCCTAATTTTTAGGTATGCTCAGTTTTGCCCCTCCGCCGTTAGTGTCACTTATAGAAATGCCCTTTTGCGTCGTTACCGTCCGGTCAAAGGACTTTGACCACCCAGAAAAAAATAGCAAAAAAAATCAAAAAAATCTGAAATTTTGTGGGATCGAAGATAGTCATGTCCGCAAGGCGCGTGCAAATTTGTGTGCCGTTCAGACACCCTGAGAGCTCGTGGCAAAGGAAATCATAAATTTTGTACGCATGTGAACAGTAAATTCGAAAAAATAGAAAAAAATCAAAAAAATATGAAATTTTGGGGAACTGAAGATACTTAGGTGCACAAGATGTGTGCACATTTTTGTTGTGTTTGGACATCGTATGAGCCCGTACGAGCTCGTAGGAGCTAAACTTTATTTTTTTCTCCGCGAGCTCCTACGATGTCCAAACACAACAAAAATGTGCACACATCTTGTGCACTTAAGTATCTTCAGTTCCCCAAAATTTCATATTTTTTGATTTTTTTCTATTTTTTCGAATTTATTGTTCACATGCGTACGAAATTTATGATTTCCTTTGCCACGAGCTCTTAGGGTGTCCGAACGGCACACAAATTTGCACGCGCCTTGCGGACATGACTATCTTCGATCTCATAAAATTTCAGATTTTTTTGATTTTTTTTGCTATTTTTTTCTGGGTGGTCAAAGTTCTTTGACCAGACGGTAACGTCGCAAAAGGGAATTTCTATAAGTGACACTAATGGCGGAGGGGCAAAACTGAGCATACCTAAAAATTAGGGGCAAAACTGAGTAGTGGGTTCGAGTTAAGGGCATAGATGTAAATGTCCCATCTTGTAAATGACATTGCACAAACTGATAGGTCGAAACTGAGATAAGTGTGTTGGACTATTTACCTTAGGGATCAAGATAAGGATGGCCTCACTGATGCTTTCTGTTGTCTCCTTTCCTTCCACGATCCTTAGGATAGCCAAAGTGACATCATCCCCACAAACATCCCAATGACGTTGAAAAAGTGTGTCGGAAAGCCATACGGACCAGGAGCTTTTGTGGGAAACATTTAGAACAATGTTGTTTTAACCACCTGTTGAGTGTACGGTGCATTTAACATTTCATCCATATCTTGGGTTACTTTGCATGGGACAGTTGAAATGACTTTGTCCATATTTTGCACCCCTTCTGAAGTGTACAGATTTTCATAAAAAGCAGTTGTAAGGTTCTCCATCTCCACTGTATCTTCGGTCATTTGCCCATTCTCTCGCTGAAGCGCTTTAAGCTGGGTTTTCCTTCTTCTTCTACTGGCTCTAAGATGAAAGACGTACGTATTTTTGTCACCATGCATTAGCCACTCCAGTCTTGCACGTTGTCGCCAAAGGATTTCTTCACAGTGATAAAGTTCAACCCGATTATCCATGATTTTTAATTCCTCATGCAATGGGGCAGATATTCCCGGGATCGCCCGCAACTCCTATAGCCGATGTTGTAGTTTCGCAATCTGTTGTCGCGCGTTCCCAAAGTGGGTGCGATCCCACACTGATAAATCCCCTGCCACCTGCGACAGCTTCTGTCGTACTGCTACAACCGAATCGCCTTGTCGTTGTTGAGCCCATCCAGCGCTATCACATGTGCATGCGTTGGGTCCCTTTCCCAATATAATTCATATTTAAACTGTCTTGGACCGCGTGCGCATGGATGCACTTCATTTAGGCTGGTTGTAATGGGGAGTATCATATACTAGTATCATGTATATGATACTAGTGTATGATACTACTTCGATAATGCATAGTATCATAAGTTAATATCTTACGTTGCCTTATTAATTGCCATGCATGACACAAAGTAATACGACATTTAATATGATACGGTATCATGATATGATACTACATCCTCTCTTTCCTCATTTAATTGTGTGCCACATCATTCAAAAAGTCTAGTTGACATGCATGATACCGCTTATGATACTCTCATTATGACCAGCCTTATCGTCAGGAGCACTGGTACATGATCGGATGTGGCAGCGTTTTTGTGTTGCACTACAACCATTGGGAAGGCCAAGGACAATGCGGAATTTGCTATGCACCTGTCCAGCCGGACGCGTGTATATGTCCCTCCGGCCACTCTCCGCTTAAAGGTCCATTTGTTTCCTATGTAGCCCAGATCAGTAAGGCCACAAGTATCCAAAGCATCTCTAAAACCATCCATTTGCGCTTGGCTTCTATTCCCCACACCATCGTGTCCATGTGCATGCAATACTTTGTTGAAGTCACCCATGACCACCCATGGTAGATTATTTGCTCCTACTATTCCCCGCAGGATATCCCATGTTTTATACCTTTCATTTACTTGTGCCTCACCATACACAAAGGTGATTCTTGTCTTGACACATCAGCTAACTCATCAGAAATTAAATCAATATGACACTCAGAATAACCTTGAATTTCAAGCTTCATTTCATTGTTTTAGAAAACACCCAAACCACAACTTCTACCTGAGGTATTGACTGCAAAACTTTTTTGTACCCTAGTATTTCTTTCAAATTATCTAATTGAGATCTCTCTATTTCAGTTTCGATGATACAAGTGATAGAGGGGGCAAGTTGCCTCGTGAGATCACGAAGCTCACGAACTGCCGCTGGTTTGCCAGCCCGACGGCAGTTCCAGCATAGCAGCCTCATTGCGCTAGGCGCGACACCACTTGGGGGCCCGCCAAACGTGCATCTTGATTCTTTTGTAAGCTACTGTTCCTCACTAGGGGGTTTTCCACCGCTCACTGGTAAGGTTTTGCTCTCTTCTATTCTTGTGTAGATGACGGACTTGCAGGAACTCCTGGGGATGGGAGTGCTAGCACTGTTTCCCCCTACTCATTCACCTGTTGAGTGGTGCCTGGTGGCGTTGTTTGGGCTACCGGAGCAGCTCCCCTTTTCCTATTTTTCTCAGCATCTACCATGGTTGCATTAGCTCGGGGATCTTCCACGTCGTCAAAACACTCACGGGAATCAGCTCCTGCATAACCGTCTCCTCCGTTTCGACCTCCTCTGCGACCACCCCGGCGGCCTCGACCTCCTCCAGGGCCACAAACCAGTCCTCATAAACCAAGAGGCTCTTAATTCCTTAAAGACCAGTGCAAAGGGAGGATTGATTCCTGTACCATTCTCTTTGTGAAGGTGCCCTAGCATCCCACATACCGTGCACCAATCCGGCAACTTCTCAAATCAATCTTTTGCCTTGTAACGTATATGATGACTCGGTCCTATTTTTTTCTTCCAAACAAATCTCACTTCATACATACAACCCTGCCTCGCGCTTCGGCCTGGTGCGGCCAGCCCCACCTAGGCCAGCTTGCCAGATGGGCTGCCTGCCCGGACCGCTGCTCTACAGCGCTAGCCCAACATGGGCATTGCCCGCCCTGCACCAGCGCCCCGTCTGACCTACGCGTGGGCGAATCCTATTTGACGCTCGCGTGCGTCCGACTGCAGCCCTTTCGCTGAAGCGCGCGAGCGAGCAGCGCGAAACGGGCCAGCCCACATTGAGCGTTGAAGCGCAAACCGGTTTTGGGAACCTTCTAGAGGGTTCCCTCAACCGGTTTTTTCTTTTTTTTCCTTTTACTGGTTTTTCGCTTTTTTTCTGTTTCTTTTTTCTTTTTTTTTGTTTCTGCTTCTTTTTCTATAACTTTTATTTTTCCTTTTACTTCCTTTTATCCTTTTTAGGTTTTTTCATTATTATTAGTTTTCAAAAATGTTCAAAATTCCAAATTTGCTTCACAGTTTTGAAAAAAAATCACAATTCAACAATTGTTCAACGTATATTACAAAAATGTTGAACGTATAATTCAAAATTGTTCATGATATATCACCAAAATGTCCAATGTCTATTTAAATATTGTTCAGCTTATATCACAAAAAAGTTCAATGTGTAGTTCAAAAAATGTTCACCCTTTATGAATAAAAAATGTTTAATGTATATTTAATAAAATTTTCAGCGTATATCACAAAAATATGTGTATTTTAAAATTGTTCAGCATATATCAAGAAGTTCGAGTGTATTTAAATTGTTCGTAGTATTACAAAAATGTTCAATGGTCGAAAAGTTTCAGTTTTTTCTGGATCTGCCAACGCGTGAGTTCATAGAAGTTTGCGCGGCCCACTAACCACGAAGACTTGGCAGCTCAACTGGCTGAGAACGCTGACCTGCTATCGCCTGGTTACGAGTTCGATTCCTCGTGTGATCTTTGTTTTCCTTTTATTTCTAGTACCGTTTTTGCCATGATGCCATCCAATGGGCCGGCCCATTTAGATCGCGGCTGCGCGGAAGCTCGTCCTTTTGACGCTACCGAGCGCCTACGCATGGCCTGCTATGCTACGCACGCCAACCGCCGGAATTCCCTATTAGACGCACGTTGCATCAAAGTATCGACCTTTCTCACATAGACCTGGTGTTCGAGCGATGACTTGGGCCGGCCCATTAAAGCGTTGCAGCGATTCTGGTTTTGGGAACCTTCTAGAGTTTCCTGGCCGGTTTTTCTGGTTTTGGGAACCTTCTAGAAGGTTCTCCGAACCGGGTTTTCTGTTTCTTTTTTATTTTTATTTTTTCTGTTTATTTTTGTTCTTTGTTCTTTCTTTTTTCTTTACTTTTCCTTTTGCTGTTTATTTTTTCTTTTTGTTTATTTTCCATTTCTTCCATTTTTTTTCTTTTTCAAGTTGATATTTGTTTTTTAATTAACTTTTTAGATTTTCAAAAATGTTCACCTTTTAAAATATGTTCACAAATTCAAAAAATGTACATGACTTTCAAAAAATGTTCATGTATTTCAAAAATTGTTCACAAACTAAGAAAATGTTAATATTTCAAAAAAACTTCTGGAATTGCAAAAAAAGTTTGCGGTTGCAAAATTTAGTCTGAAATTTCAAATATGTTCGCATTTGAAAACATGATCAGGAATTTTAAAAAAAATGCGTGGTTTCAATTTTTTGTTAGATATTTCATGAAGTCCCATTTTCAAGTTTTTGTTCACAAATTCAAAAAATTTACAGGACTTTCGAAAAATGTTCATGTATTCCAAAATTTGTTCACAAATTTAGAAAATGTTCATATTTCAAAAAAACTTCCGGAATTGCGAAAAATGTTCGTGGTTGCAAAATTTGGTCTGAAATTCAAAAAAATGTGTGCGTTTGAAAACTTGTTCAGGAATTTTAAAAAATGTTCGTGGTTTCAATTTTTTGTTAGATATTTCATGAAGTTCCATTTTCAACTTTTTGTTCAAAAATTCAAAAAATGTTCAAGGTTTCTATTTTTTGTAGTTTCATGAAATGTTCCATTTTTCAAATCTTTGATTAAAAATTGAACAAAAAAATGCGTTTTAAAATTTGTTCGTTACTTCAAAGAATGGTTCTCGTTTTTCAAAAACATTTTCCGCGGTTTCAATTTTTTTGTTTGCATATGCAAAAAAATGTTCCCGTCTACAAAAATTTGTTCTAAAATTAAAAAATTGTTCGCATTTTTTCAAAATGCACATCTTCAGAAAAAATGTGCACTTATTTTTAAGATGTTCCCCTCTACAGTAACTAATTGTAGTTCAATAGAGTAGACATGCCCGGTTGTACGGTTGTGCTAAGTTATTTCAGATGCACACTATTCTACTGCAAGCAATGCTTGTCAGTTGGAGTGGCTGGGAGCACGCGTTCCTAAGTCAGTTGGAGTGGCTTGTCGGTCCGAACCCTGCCATCACACCTACCTCTCTTTTTTGCTTTCGTTTCCTTACAACGGTATAATGCAATGGGCCCGCACAGTCAGGCTGTTCCCTGTGCGCGGCGACGCCAGTTTGACGCAAAGAGCGTCCAATAGGAGCTCCCTTTGCCGCCGTCTGCATGTTACCGATCCGATCTCGACGAAAGTCGAACATATCAAGGATTTTCGCTGTACACTGCACTGACGACGTCTCCAGATCACTTCCGTCCACTGCGACCATGTTGACAATAATCATGACATCGAATCTTCCTTCTCTAGATGAACGCCTCACACCTAGCTCTGATACCTCCTGTTAGAATAAGACCGAGGCGCACAATCAATTACCAAGGACCAAACAATCACACCAACACGACATCAAGATTTGTTAACGACTTTCAGCGATATGTCTACATCCCGGGGCATGACTACGGGCACTCCTCCGCGTGACACCGACACAATACTGTGACCGGCCACCCGGGCGCCGGCACACGCCGCGGGCTCCTCCTGTTTTGTTCGGTTCGGTTCTCTCCGCATGTGTCTGTGCATGCTTTTCTCCCTTAATTTTCTGACGATGATCGGCTCCGTGAGTGCGCGTGTCGACATGCAGGGGTGGAGGGCGTGGCCATGGAGGTCGACAAGGGATCCATGACTATTGTCGGCCCGCTTCGATGCCAAGAAGCTTAGGGACCGCGTCGCCTCGAAGACCAGGAAGAAGGTCTAGCTCGTCGGCGGCAAAGACAACAAGGGTGGCGGTGGCGGTGGTGGGGACAAGAACAAGTGCGCCGACGGCGAGGGCAAGCAGGTGCCTGAAAAGAAGGAGGAGGAGAAGGAGCAGATTGACAAGTGCGGCGGCAATGTCGAGAAGGGGAAGGCGGCAAGGACAACAATAAGCCGGCCATGGTTTGTCCTTGAATCCTATCTATTCTCTCCAGTCGACTCGCATCATGTCCCGCTCTCATCTGTTGCAGCGTTTTGCTGATGAGATTGTTCTGCTCGACTGATCGTTCGATTTGGTTCATGGCAGCCGGTGATCGTCACGGTGGTGCTCACCGCTGGCTTCCACTGCGCCGGCTGCATGCACCGCGTCCGCTGCAAGCTCTTCAAGATCAAAGATTCAAAGGTATCCGCAGCTCCTCCTCCACTTGCCTCGTCATGCATGCACGCTAGGTTCTCGACCGAATTCCCCGTCCGTGCGCATTCACATCGCCGAGCACGCAAATGCCAAGGGGATCCAACCTGGTCCAGGGCGTGTTCGGCTCCCTCGTCTCGGCGACGGCTTCACCTGCGTGCTCGAGACTGGCTCCTCCTCCGCGGCCGCTGCTGGGGCCGCGTGGTAGCGCCGTGCAGGCGGCCTTCGCCAACGCCTCTGTCTCGTCACTCGCCGCGGGGGGCTCCCGAGCGTGCGGCATGGTGTCTGCTTGGTGCTCTGCTCCAGCTCGGGCGCAGGCGTGCTCCCACAGAGCGATCTCGGTCCCCACAGGCTCGCCGTCAGCGACTCACACGCATGCGGGCTCCGCGGCGCAACCACACCGCAGTGTGCTGGAGCCGAGGACACCCTTTTATTTCTCCCACTCCGGCAGCCAGCTGACAGGTGGGGCCTTGTGTGCACGGATTTTTTGCAAAATGTGATGCCACGCCGTGGGACACAGTCATCGCCGCGTGGCGGTTGACCGGTCAACCATGTGCCAGTCAACGAAAAACGTACAAAAAATCGTACATGGACCGTCCTTTAACAAGTTTAGCGACCATATTTGAGGTATTTTACCATGCAAAAAAATATTTGTGTATTTTGAAGTACAGGTATTAAAGTGGGTTCGAGCGCAAGTTTAGGGATCACAGATGAAATTTTGTCATCCACATTATGCTGAAGAAAAAAGCTAATCCACTTTGTACTGCCTGAAAATAAAACTAATTTACAGTAGAATATACTACTTACCTTGGCGACATATTTTTATAGAAGAAACAACTTGAGTCCGAGACTTGAATCTAGGTGGGCTCACTGCACACCCGCACAGCTTACCAACAGAGCGACACTACGTTTTCCAAACATAGTTATAATAACTTGGAAATTCATCAGGGTTTCTCCGCACAAACAAATAATGACTTGGAAATTCAGCAGGGTTTCAACAACATAACTAACTTGGCAATCCAGCAGAAGTTCAAGAAATAAAAACCCGGGAGATTCAGCAGACCACGACAGTACCAAGGGAATGCCACTAGTGAGCATCCGACAGATTACTGCTGCACAGGATTACAGCAGCATACACACACAAACAAATAACAAAACGGAGGAGAGGCGAAAGCATCGCTCCAGGCACAACTGAAGGCCGTCACTCAGTCAGTGGCGACCCAGCGGCCTGTTTCTGCGGTCTGATCCAGTCCTGCAGCACCAAGGTGACCCTGTCGTGCTGCTTCACGGAGGAGCCGTGCAGGAGTGGGGCGGAGCCGGCGAGGACGCAGTTGTAGTGGACGTACACCTTGTGCCGGAACCTCTCCTGCTCGGGCAGCGTCATCTCGTCCCACTCGGCGTGCAGCTTCTCCGACAGGCTCCAGTCGATGTTGTACCTGGTGGCACCGAAGCAAGTCTGGCTCAGGACCCGCCTCGCAAGGGTCTGCAGGTCGGGCACGCGAGCCCCGTGCGTCGACCACCATTCAACTGCAATGGGGTGAGAAACGTGGTAAGAAGATAGTAATTCATGTAGTATGATGTGAACTGATGAATGAAATAGTGATGATCTCAGTGGGGGTAAGTTTGGGTTTGAAAGTTGAAGTGAAAACAGAAGAAAAGAAGGCTCCTGTACAGTTAAAGCAGACCATATACCCCAGTTTGCAACTTGCAACATACTCCTGTGCTATAGAAATGCAGTTGAGAAGCTAGGCTGTTGCAGAGAAGTAATCGTCACATTCATCGGTTAACCTTTTAACTTCTATGCTACTATTATTTAAAACAACCATGTTGATAAGTTAGTCTAATGCAGAGCAGTCGAACATTCTACACATGCTGACTTCAAATACAAGTGCATTTTGACATGGTATGTTTGTGACATGTTCACATACTAACTAAATATGTTTGGCGCACTGTATGTTACAGTGCACAAATGCGCATATCAGATTACCTGGAGGGCCTCGTGACACTATTCCAGCTCGCTCTAAAGATTCAATACAAGTACTCCCTCCGTTCCAAAATAGATGACCCAACTTTGTACTAAAGTTAGTACAAAATTGGGTCGTCTATTTTGGAACGGAGGGAGTACATATGATTAGGGAGTAGGCATTTTGCAAGAGGTTAGGGTGTAGCTTACCTTGTGGTAATTCCATGATTTGCTGCATTGCTGGATCTGTGTCGAAATAGCCCAACTTCTTCTCATACACTTCCAATTGTGCAGATGCTTTAATGGCATTGTAATGAGCCTTGCCCAGTTTGGTTGTACAGGCCGCGATGCCGCTGCTGATCTCAGTATCAGGCTGGAATCCAGCTGTGTAAAAGATCTTTGGGTTTAGCATCTGACCGGCAGCATGGAGAGGACTATGCAAGTAATCATCCCATATCCTATCAATCATACACCAATAAAAGTCACCTTCATCTCCGATATTGAGAGATATCTCTTCTTTTGCTCTATCCATGGCTTCATACAAGATACCCATCGGACAGATATCATATTCCAGTTTATACAACACACTGACAAGTGGGTCTGTAACCTTGACGACTTCTGCAGCAGCATTCCAAAATTCATCATCTGTCTTTACTATGCTCTGGATACGCTTGAACAAGTCAAGACAAGCCCAACCAGAGGAAACCCATACAGGCGAGTTTAACATCTGCACCAGATCTCCTCTTGCAGAAACTAACCTCTCTAATATGATGAACATTGCCACAAATTTTAAATAAGAACTGCTCAAAATCTCCTCCTGAACATACCTTCCTTTCAGTTTCATTGGCAGTGCATGGTCATATAAAAACCTTGTAATTTCCCTTGCCTTCATTAGGACTTCACTGACATGCTCGAGCGCTGCTATTTTCTCAAGCAGAAGGTTGATGCAATGGTCAGCACATAGTGTGAAGAAGAAACTATCATATTTATTTAGCACATACTGCCGTGCCATCTGCATATGGGGTGACACATCATTCATGACAATCTGAACAATGTTATGGGCACCAACATCTTCAACCACGCGAGAAAGCATTGATTCTAGCTCATCAAAGTCCTCAGTGATTTCAGAGGTGTCAATGGATCTAAGGAACAGCGTACCTTTGCTGCAGTGCACCAGGACACTTACGAAGCTTTTGGTACACTTGCTCTTCCAACTATGCACAATTACAGTGCAGCCACTTGTTTGCCACTCTTGCTTGAGTTCCTTTGCGCGGTTCTCAGTTTCTCTTAGTTGCTCCTGCAGAACAGCTTCGTACGTAGGCATTACAGCCCAAGGCCCATGGGAAAACACAACCATCTCCCTCAAAGATGATGAATGGAGAACACCAGGCTCAGGTGCAGCTTCGGAGAAGAACTTGCCTATTGACTTTGCCGACTGAGAATCGGAATCACTTGTCTCAACCTTGGGTTTCGGTTGACAAGAACTATATGTGATTTCCTTGGCCTGCGTCAGATCCGGTTGATAATGAACAAAGCAGCGGTTGTTATTGGACACAGTTGGTTGTAGCTGTGGTTGCTGGACTTGAGGAGATGGAAGGGCTGGGCTTGTGTGAGGAACCTCATCATATTCTTGCTTCAGTCTCTTCGTTTTTCCGAGCATCTGATCTTTCTTGCGATCCACAAGTGAACCCCTTAAGCTTGTCCTGACACTGTCCGGTACTTGGTTGCATGGACGAACATTGCCCCTGATGCCTGCTAAATGTTCCTCTAGACGGCTGTAACTACAAACCACCTCACCGCAGTAATTGCAGCTCATTCTGCTGCCTTCCTCATCAATGGTTTTGCCATGCCTTTCTTTTCCATGATTACTTGTCTGAGGACCTTGTGCGGAAAAAACCTGAAGAAAAGCAATGAGAGATACTTCAGTAGTGCAAAAATTAAAATGTCAAATTCCCAAAACATGAGTGCAACATTTCACCAATGATGAGATTTCATCCGCTTCCTGTTAATGACAGCACATAATGTACTGCTATTGATGAATTTACCACATGTGAACAGAGAAGACTGTGATCCGACTAAACACTGTATCTTAGAATTTTAAACATAGTGTCACTGGGTGAAACAGTTTGTTCTGTATTTTTTTCTGATAAAGAACAGTTTGTCTGTATAACTCTTCAAGAAGAGCACAGAGAGGCGTGGGCAATGGCTCATAGTATATTTACCAACAGACTGAAGGCAAGAGCTTCACAAATTACAAGTTCAGGGCAACAAATCTCTGGGCACCGATGCAATGAATTAACAGCAACTTCAACAGGGCAGTCAACAATTGGCCATTTTCACCATGGTACACTCCAGAAACATGTAACTGTAACTAGATTAGACAGTTGTTCCTCACAAACAGACTAAAAATTCGATGCTTACAATCCTAGGATTCAAATGAACCATCGGAAATAGGCCGGTGTAAATAAAAGGTTAACTATTTCGGTACTATCCCACAGGACAATTGGAGTAATATTTACTTTTTCAAAGATCAGTGATATGGTATTAGCATAAGACTGCATGATGATCTTACAAAGCTACGTAGTAACAATACCCCCTCTGAGACCAGTGGCGAGCAGCGACTCTTTTTTCCCGATACTAAAATCCGACAAAATCATAGCGCCTCCCCTCAAAGTTTTAGCAATTCCTTCGAATCGGCTTAAACGCCTTTCGAAATCCAACATGACGCTACCCAACTCCCAGAATCAGACAAAACCTAAAGCGGAGAAAGGGGGATTCTTCCTCAGCAGAAAGACAATTACTTACCATTTTTGTCCCCTCCGGCGCGAGAACAAGGAGGGGTTCGCAGCAGGCCGCCGCCGCGCCGCGCAGCACCTCAACCTGACTCCCAGGGGCTGGGGGCGCCGCCGACGGAGCCGCCGGGGTTTGACGGCGATGAGCCCGATCCCGCGACCCGCCTCCTCTCCTTGCTGCGCTGCGCGTCGTGGTCTCTGCTGCGCTCTGGCTTTTGCTTTTATGATCAGCGGGGCGCTCACGGGGTGGCAGAGAGGAGAGAGGAGGAGGCGGCGAGGGCGAGGAGGGAACTCGGGTTTTTGGGAAGAGATGGAAAAGACTTTGACTGTTTGCCGTTTCTGGAAACTGACGAGACGACGGGTTTCAATAGCTGGACATTCACTGGTGAGTGAGTAGGTGGGTGGGCAACAAATTTTGTTTTTCTCGTACATACGTACCCCCACGGTCCTAAATTTTTTGTCTTAGATTTGTCAAGATACGGAAGATACGGATGTATCTAACACTAAAATGTAACTAGATTCATTTGTATCTAGACAAGTCTAAGACAAGAATTTTGGGACGATGGGAGTATATACAAAGCAAAATGAGTGAATCTATTATCTAAAATATGTCTATATACATCTGCACGTGGTAGTCCATTTAAAATTTCTAAAAAGACTTATATTTAGGAACGATGGGAGTACATTCATCCTTATCAAAACACGCATGCACATCTTACTCGTATGAGCACCTAATTATCGGGAACGTCACCTCCCACCGAATGCAAATCACCGGAAGGTTTAGAATAAATCCATGAAAATGCAAGCACCACTGTTAAGTCTGAGACTTGAACTCTGTTGGACAGAGGATATTATTGTTCTACTAATCATTTAACCACATGTTGGTTCGCGGAACAAATTTTGTTGGACAACAACATATCATTCTTCGCGAACCAATATGTGGTTGGATGGTTAGGTGGACAGTGGTATTCCCAGCCCATCAGGGTTCAAGTCCTGATGCTCGCTTCAGGATTCTTAGCGATACGCGTTCAATGGGAGGAGACGTTCACGTTGACTACGAGGTGTCTATGACGACTTCGTAAAATCTCAAGATGATATGCCGGCCTAATCTCTCAGAGGTGCTCATAATGATAGGGTGTGCGTATGTGCATTCATAGAGGCGAGTGTATGCGCGTATATATAAGCGATTGTGTTGATGTTAAACAAATATTTCATTCTTTGCAAACCAACGTGTGGTTAGATGATTAAAGGTACAGTGCTATCTCCAGCCTGTCAGGATTCAAGTCCTGATGCTCGCATTATTCCTGAATTTATTTCAGGATTTTCGCCGATGCGCTTTCAGTGGGGGAGATGTTTCCGTCCACGACGAGGAGCCTACGATGACTTCGTAAATCTCAAGATGATATGACGGCTCAGTCTCTCAGGTGCTCATAGGGGCAGGGTGTGCGTGTGTGTGTTCATAGGGGCATGTATATGAGCGCTTGTGTCTGTACTGATATTAAAAATATATTTCATTCTTCTTTACCATAATAATAATATGCTTTTAATACTAACATCAGCAAATATTCATGAAATGGAAATTAGGCAAGATATTAATTGCGCGCATATATTAGGTAGGATATTATATACGCATTAATTGTATGACTAGCGCTCATGTTGATACTTGGTATAATATTAATTGGGCGTTGAACACGTCAAACGCTCACCATTGGGGCAATCTATGTCGTTGATTGAACTGGTCTGATGGTCAAGATTGATTGGATTTGCCCTTAAGTCTTTTTATATTGGTATATAGACATAATAATCATATGATTTTAATAGTTACATCACCAATTACTCATGAAATCGTGGTTACACTGAAATTAGGTAGGTCATTAATTGCACGCATATACTCCCTCCGTTTCCAAATATAAGTCTTTCTAGAGATTTCAACAAGTGACTACATACGGAGCAAAATGAGTGAATCTACACTCTAAAATATGTCTACATACATTCATATGTGTAGTCCATTTGAAATGTCTAAAAAGGCTTATATTTAGAAACGGAGGGAGTATTAGGTAGGATATTATGTACACATTAATTGTGTAACTAGCGCTCCTGTTGATATTTGTTATAATATTAATTGCATGTTGAACACGTCGAACACTCACCATTGGAGCAATTTAAGTCGTTGGATTGAACTGGTTTGAGGGCTAAGATTGATTTGGTACACCCTTTTGGTTCTTTTATATTGGTATATCTCAACTAATTCAAAAGAACGTAAGATTCCCATCTCACCACTTTTTCGTCCAACTTTTTTTATATACGTCTCACTCTTTTCTTCTCCTCTTTATTTTTTCCTCCCATTTGTGATTTTTCTCCTATCAATTCTCCCTAAAATAGAATCAATTGTCTCATGTTTTATTAACTTACCATAAGAAAAACATATTCTGTTTGGTAAGCCATTAAATTCTTAGCAAATAAGTACTTAACAATAAAATCTCTATCTTCTCTACTTATTACTTAAAAAGAACGCAAGGTTCTCATTTCACCTCTTTTTTGTCCAACTTTCCTTATATACGTCCCACTCTTTCCTTCTCCTCTTTGATTTTTTCCTCCCATCTCTGATTTTTCTCCTATCCATCATCCATAAAATAGAATCAGTTGTCTCATGCTTTATTAACTTACCATAATAAAAACATATTCTGGTTGGTAAGTCATTAAATTCTTAGCAAATAAGTGCTTAACAATAAAATTGCAGTAAATCATGACGATTGCATAATTTTTTTGCTAGTAACTAGGCCAAAGATGATTGACTTCATGCCATTGGTGGATTGCATGGAAAGAAGAATGAAAACAAGTTCCTCCTTCCTCAATCAAGGTGAAAGATTGCAGTTTCTAAATTCTGCTTTGTCCTCTATGCCCATATTCTATCTTAGCAGTTTGCTAGTCCCCCTTGGAATTCTAAAATAACTGGAGAGAATCCAAAGACAATGTCTATGGAGAAAGCATAGAGATGAGCCCTCACAATCTTTAGCAGCATGGGACCTGATCTGTAGGCCTAAAAGCAAGGGGTTTAGGGATTTTGAACTTGGGGGTCCAGAATATTGCTCTATTACTCAAGCATATGCATAACTTTTTGAACAATATGGATCTGCCATGGGTATCTCTTGTTTGGAATACATATTATCATGGGAGGGTACCACAGGGTACTGCCAGCTGTGGATCTTTTTTGGTGGAAAGATATATGCAAAATGCTGGATCATTTCAGAAACACAACTCAGGTGCAAATTAACTATGTAGATTCAGTTCTGTTTTGGTCTGACCGATGCAAGCTTGGTGATTCTATGACAACTTGCAATCAAGGTTTCCAAGGCTATTTTCGTATGTGAAAGATCCATGGATAACTGTACCTGAAGCTTTTCAAGCACATCATATCTCAGAGATGTTTCATTTACCTTTGTCTGAACAGGCATATATGAATATATGGAAATTTAGGCAATGATGACCACTCATAGCAGAGATTTTGATGCAACATATCTGGTACTTGAAGGGGACATGCAATGCTTTTAAACCTAAATTATTTAATTCCTTCATGCATTCTACCTTGTCATTTAATCCTCTGCTGCTATGGATCTAGAAATCATCATGCACAATGAAATTAAAAGTGTTTGCTTGGATGTTGATCATGGACAGGCTTAACACTAAAGATATGGTTGATAGGAGGCATTGACATATGGATGATGGGGTTAATTGTGTTCTTTGTCCTCTGCTAACAAGGGAAACCAGAGACCATCTGTTCTTCCACTGTAATTTCAGTGTGAGAGTCTGGAATTATCTTCAAATCTGTTGGCCATAGGGAGATGATATGAGCAACATTGTGCTACAAGCTAAACGAGATTTTGCAAAACCTTTGTTCACTGAGCTGTTTTTTGTTGCATGCTGGAACATCTGGATAGTCAAAAAAATGCTAAGGTGTTCAGGCATGAAAGGCCTAGCTTTAATAAATGGAGAAGTGCTTTCATCCATGATATTACTCTCATGCAGCATAGAATCAAACATGTCTTTAGAGATGAGTTATTGAGATGGATTTCTTTTCTTCCTCCTTAAGGTATTGTCTTGTAGTTCACTAGTTTTTTAGTTTACCACTTTGATTACCTCTTGTAATCCTTGTAATTTGTAACTCTTCTTGGCAATACAGTTAAAGTGCTGGGGGGGGGGGTTCTCTATAGTTTATAGTAAATAAAAAATAGGCTGAATTAGAAGCTAGTAACAATAGGCTGATTTTTTTAGAGAATCCCAGGTGAGGTTGTTGTTGTGTTGGATAGATGTGCCCTTGATTGGTTACTTCATGCAATTTCATCAACATAGACACATAATTCAAAATATCACCTTGGTATAATTCTAGTCACAAATAATTCAAAAGATCACCTTGGTATAATTCTAGTCGAATATCTTAATGCACTTACTACACTTGAACAATATAAGATTTTCACAGAAGCCTGGAAAATAGGCATCTAGTTCTAATACGATCCTTAGAAAAAATAATATGGTATCCACAGAAACCTTTTATGCTCCTACTAAATAAATTGCTTTCCCTTACTGTTGACTTTAGACATCGTATTCTCCATTCCAAAAGTGGCATCTTAAAGCACTTACTATACTTGAACAATGCGATTTTCACGGAAGCCTGTAAAATAGGAATTTAGTTCTTAAATGCTCCCTATAAAAAGCAAAAGTGGTATCGACAAAAAACCTTTATGCTCCTATTGAATAAATTACTTTCCTTACCTTTGAATTTAGACCGCATCTTCTTTGTTCCAAAAGTGCTATCTTAACGTACTTACTGCACTTGAACAATGAGATTTTTGCAGAAGCCTGGAAAATAGGCATTTAGTTCTAATATTCTCCCTAGGAAAAACAAAAATGATATCAACAGAAACCTTTTATGCTCCTAATGAACAAATTATTTCCCGTCACCATTGATTCTAGATTTCTTCTTCTCTGCTACAAGAGTGGCATCATAATGGACTTACTACACTTGAACAATGAGATTTTCATGGAAGCCTGTAAAATAGGAATTTAGTTCTAATACGCTCCCTAGAAAAGACGAAAATGGTATCAACAGAAACCTTTTATGCTCATACTGAATAAATTACTTTTCCCTAACCTTCAATTTTAGATCTTGTCTTCTCTGTTCCAAAAGTGGAGTCTTAACGCACTTAGTGCACTTGAACAATGAGATTTTTGTAGAAGCCTGGAAAATAGGCATTTAGTTCTAATATGCTCCCTAGAAAAAACAAAAATGATATCAACAAAAACCTTTATGCTCCTAGTGAATAAATTACTTTTCCTACGTTTGATTTTAGACCTCGTGTTGTCCGTTCCAAAAGTGGCATCTTAACGCACTTACTACACTTGAACTTGAGATTTTCACAGAAGCCTGGAAAATAGGCATTTAATTCTAATATGCTCCCTAGAAAAAACAAATACGGTATCAAGACAAACCTTTTATGCTCCTAATGAGTAAACTACTTTTCCTTACCTTGGATTTTAGACCTCGTCTTCTCCGTTTCAAAAGTGGCATCTTAACGCACTTACTACACTTGAATAATGAGATTTCCGCAGAAGCCTGGGTAACATGCATCTAGTTCTAATTTGCTCCTTATAAAAACATGGTATGAGTAGAAACCTTTTTTGCTCGTAGTGAATAAATCCTTACCTTTGACTTTGGATCTCGTCGTTTTAGTTCGAGATGTAAATGGAGAATGGCCTAATAGTTGGGCAACGACTATGGTTCGTCGGGAATACGCGAATGGTGCAGCGCATAGGTGCCTTGGAATACCACAGATCTCACCTAAGAGGAAAACATAGACAATGGCTCACAATTATGAGGGCAAACATATCAAGAGAGTGGCGGTGGCAGCAGTGGGTGGAGGAGAAGATAGTTTGATCTAGATAATGTTCGTGGTTGCGGTGGAGGAGAAGATTGTTAGGTCTAAAGAGTGGTGGTGGCGGCGAAGGGTGGAGGAGAAGATGGTTACATCTAGAGAATATTGGTGGTTGAGGTTGGAGGAGAAGATAGTTAGGTCTCGAGAGTGGTGGCGGCGGTGGGTGGGGGAGAACATAGTTAGGTCTAATGTTGATGGTTGTTTCATGTGGGCAAGGTGGCTTTATAGCTGTGCGGTTTGGGACTAGGAGCGCGGCTGCGATCCGTGTTATGCAGGGTGCGGGTCGTCGAGTGAGAGATGGGTGGCGGGGAATGGGAAAAAGGGTTGCGCGGATACATGACGTGGCGGGGAGGTGTGTTTCATTTTTTAGGGTGAGGAGGGGTGCGGCGATGCAAGGAGGACGTGCATCCCGGGTAGGTGGATGGCAGGTGATACCAAATGGTTTTTGGATGGATTGTGTTTGCGTACGGTGTTTCTCAGTGCCACAAATTTTCCGATGGATTTCTGGTTGGTGGGCCAGTGAGGTGTGTGCCTGTGACGAGACTAGTGCGAAGGTGTAAACTCAGGTTATTGCTAGAACAATTTGGAAATCATATTTCTATGTCTTCCATGATCAATTGATATCACTGTGTTTCTTTCAAGTATTGTATAACACACCTCAACAAAAAAGCTACTCCATCTGTTCAATTGATACACCTCAAACGGATCTATAATTTTTGTTGTTCTATGATGTTATATTATCACTTTTGTATACTTTTTATACCAATTTATATTGTTTTTCTGGACTAACCCATTAATTTAGTGCCTGGTGTTAGTTCCTTATTTCTGCATGATATTTTGGTTTTGTAGGAAATCAATATCTACAAAGGTCAAAATAACTTGTTGATTTAATTTGATTTTGTGGGTAACAGAGGACCCAAGAAGCTCCGGGGGAGATCATGAGGAGCCACACGGGGCACACAACCACCTGGCACGCCCTAGGTCGTGTGGGGTTCACCTTCATCGCCATTTGTCCATTCAACCGCTATAAATTCCTACAAAACCCTCTGCCATATTTATAGAAGAATTTTTCCGCCACTGCAAGTTCCTGTTTCATGAAAATCCAATCTGGAGGCTTGTTCCGGAGATCTGCCGGAAGGGGAATCCATTGCTAGAGGATCCTTCATCAACCTTACGGCCTCCATGACTATGTGTGAGTAGTTCCATTAGGACCTTAGGGTCCATAGTAGTAGCTAGATGAATCTATCTCTTTTTGGATCTTCAATACCACCAGATGACCCATTGCGCCAATTGGCCTAGAGACCAACGCCAACCTACAAGTTAAGCGGACTATACGAAACCTAGAACGGAAGTCAAGTGAAATATTTGAAGAGACCAAGAAGATAAGCAACTAATACAACAAAAATGGGTGAATTGTTTGATGGTGCACAGACCAACTGCAACCCAGAAATTAAGTGAGATATATGAAACATAAAATGGAAGTTAAGTAAACTATTTGAAGGAAGTTTTTCATGAATGGTCTGACTATGGTTATGTTTCTATTACATTGTTTCTACCCCATACATTTATCAAAGACAAACAATAACAATTGATGCAGAAACCAACTGCAGCCCGGAAGTTAAGTGAACTATTTGAAGGATCTTTTCCCCAACTATCTGCAAATGATTATGTTTGTACTGTATTGGTATTTTCCTTGACAACGTTCATTCCAATAGCTTTATTTGGTGACACATAAACCATTTGCTTGAGCAGGAAAATGGGCTCTAAAGTTATTTTTTTGATGCTCACTCGGGAAGAAGATAGGTAAACCATCTGAACCATATTTTTTCACGATCATTCATAGAACACCATCATGATTTTTGGGGGGATGTACCCCGGGTAGCCTCATCCACACCCAATAATGTTTCAAGACATTGGGGCTAGCAAAGCCCCTCATGTTGACTGGCCGCGTGGCCGGCTCCCTGGGCCAGCTGGGACCACGCGATCGACTTCCAGAAGACGGCGCACTCTCAGAAGGCGGCTTTGGGGGCGGGACAACTCCCAGCACTTGGCCCCTCCTCCTCCTCGGAGTCTGCACTCACCCACCACGATGATACGGGGCATGGCTATAGTAGCGCCTGCTCCCTCGAATCCCGGAGGGTCGTGGCTACAGTAAGCGCTGACCAAGCGGCCACCTACCCGCATGGCGCGGGACTGTAGCCATACAACACATGACGCGGCCCTCGTTAGCAAGGACCATGCTACAACAAAAGGAAATCACCATGACCCGCAGGCGGCGGGCCCTACCAATCGGTCGGATTCTTGGCAGCCGGCGGGGCCCTCCAGAGGCAGGCCTCAGCAGCCGGCGGAGAACCCGATGGCCTTAGACACTGACGCCTGGGTCCTATACCCGGCTGTATTACCATTGTACCCCTGGGGTGTTGGCCTATAAGACCGCCCGGGCTCACGCATGCAAAGGGTTCAACTCTCATTCCACACACACCATAGCTAGGAGAAGAGGGAGAGCCCTACCCTTCTTCCTCCTCTAGCAATACATGTCCAGGAGCAACTCTGTATACTCTTGATCATAATCATCATAGCAGGACTAGGGGTGTTATCTCTCTGGAGAGCCCCGAACCTGGGTATGTCTTGTGTGCTCCCGAGCTCATGGGAACTCTCGCTTTCGGAACTCGACGACGTCCTCATGGATCCACCCATGATAAGCCACCCCCTAGCATCTGCCATGAGATTACCACGACAGTTGGCACCCACCATGGGGCCATCCGCAGCATCGACCGGAGTTGTGTTCCGGATGGGAACCACCCTTCCCTCCAGCGAGCGCGTCGCATCTGGCCTGATCATCGATGACCCGCTGTAACACCCCGGATGTAACTTTCCGTCTTTGTAACTCCAACTCTTGCCATTTTCGGCGATGTGATATGTATTTCCCTCCGTGGTTGGGTTTTGCCTTTTGTTTTGCATTTTATTCATGTCATGCATCTCATATCATGTCATCATGTGCATCTCATTTGCATACGTGTTCGTCTCATGCATCCGAGCATTTCCCCCGTTGTCCGTTTTGCAATCCGACACTCCCACATGCACCGGCGCACCCCTCTTGTCTCTTTTCGTGTGCGGGTGTTGAACATTCTCGGAATGGACCGAGCCTTGCCAAGTGGCCCTGGTATAGCACCGGTAGACCACCTGTCAAGTTTCGGGTCATTTGGAGCTCGTTTGATACTCCAACAGTTAACCGCACTCCCGCAAAGGCCTCTTTTAAGTTGCAGCCCAACACCCCTTCAAAACAGCCCAATAACCCATCTAACTCCCCTCCATGCTCTCGGTCGTTCAATCACGATCGTGTGGGCGAAAACCGCACCTCTTTTGGACACTCCTAGCTCCCTCTACCTCTATATATAGACCCCTCCACCGAATTCCGGACGAAACCCTAGCGAATTCCCCTTCTGCCGCCACCGGACACGTCCGGCCGCAGCCGGACACGTCCGGGTCGCCCCGCCGCCACCACGTGTCACGCCGCCATTCGCCCGCGCCGCCGCCGCGCCACCCCCCCGCCGTCGGCCCGGCGAGGCCCGGATCGGGCCCCCCCGAGCCCATCTCCATCGCTCCGCCGCCCCGCGGTCCGCGCCCTCTCCTCCGCCGCCGTCTTCGCCCGCCGCCGCCGTCGCCTCGGTGAGCCGCCGCCGCAGGACTCCTCCGCTGCCGTCTTCGCCCGCGTCCCGGCCGGCCCCGTCGCCGCCCGCGCCCTCTTCCCTCCGGCCGCGCTCCGACTCCGGCGATGCTCCGGCCTCCTCCGGCGAGCTCCTCCAGCTTCCTCGCGCTGCTCCGGCCACGTCCCCGCCTCCGGCGAGCCCGACTCCGGCGAACCCTCGCGTCAGATCCAGATCGGGCCGGTTGACTTCTCTTCCCCCCCTGTTTTTTCACTAAGTCCTGAGATCTGCAGTAAAAATCATTGCATCTTCATTGCATCGCATCTTCGCACCCGTAGCTCCGTTTCGTGCGTATAATAAGTCAAATTGTTCGTCTCGAAGAGTACATCATTTAGTTCCATTGCATCATTTGCATTTGAGGTCATCTTGATGCCCGAAATGCTGCTGGAAGAGGGCTTCATAATGTTAGTTTCAGAATCTTATCAGCACGAGCTCTTTTGTCATTTTTTCCATGATTGATGTGTGCATCCTATGGACTTGGTCCCTAAATGTGTTTTGAACTAGGCTATGTCTTCTTTACATAGGTGCTTACCATGTATTTTTGTGATCAATGTGGTGACTAGCACAAGCATGCAAACTAGGCTTCGTGTTAATGCTGATTTTAGTTCCTGTTCTGCTGTAATTTTCATGCCATGTAAACATGTTTCTAGAGAGAGATCCATGCATATTTTGAGATACTTCAGTAAGGGTGTTTTGAAAACATGGTTATTCTCTATCCATTCATGGTCCTGGTTGCAATTATGGAGTAGTCTAGCATGTCATTTTCGTGCTCTACTTTTGCTTCAAAATGTTTCCTGGCAGACTGTTTACATGTTATTCAATTTGGCCGAGGTTGTTGTAGTTGGTCCGGATATGCTATGATGTTGTTTCTTGCCATGTATAGCTTCTATGACATGTCTTCTTGATGGATGTATGCTTAGTTTATCATGAGGTGCTCTGTAGTGAGTGCATCGAGCTCACGAAGGTGCCTTCATAATTATTTCAATGCCATGCTTTGTTTGCTGAAATCTGTTAACGGAACTTGCTATGTTTACGTGGGTGCCATCATATTTTCTGATCCTTTTTGGCTTATGGTCAGTAAGGGACTTTTGATCTATGCTTTGAGTAGATTCATGCCATGCCTTGCTTTGCTATTATAAGTTCCTTTAGCATGTTGATAACCTGCTTTGAACATTGCTTCATGATGTTGTTTATGCCATGTCCAACCTGATATTTTTTTATGCTCTTTCTCCATGCTTGTTTGAACCTGTTATGATGTGAATTAGCCGTAGCTCAGTGTTCCTCTTTTGTAAAGCATCTCCTGTAGATGATCCTCATATGCTTTGTTTTCACGTTGGGGTGCTGTAGCATAGTTTATTGTTGCATGCTAAGTAGCATCGTGCTGTTAATCGCAGCTTTGTGCCATACTTGTCTTGCTTGCAATTTGCAAACCGTGCATCCGAATCCGGTGGTCCTTATATCGATTTCAACCGAAATCATCTCATTTTTCCAGCGGCATACTTGGTTTGCCAAGTTGATGCCTTGTTCACCATCTTTCCTTCTGAAGCACGCATATGCATTGCATACCACATCCCGCATATCATGACATTATTGCATCATGTTGCTTGTGCATTGCACCATGATTTATTGTGGTTCCTTGCTTGTGTTCTTGCTTTGGGTAGAGCCGGGAGACGAGTACGTGCACGAGGAACCTGTTGAGTACACTAACGAGGGTCCAGCCTTCGACAACTCTGAGAACCTTGCAGGCAAGATGACCATACCTTCGAAATCATTTCTATCTTTGCTTGCTAGTATTCGCTCTTTCGCTATGTTAGCCCTGCCTGCCTTTGTTTACCATGCCTACCTATTGCCATGACAAACCTCTAACCAACCTGTCCTAGCAACCATTGATTGGCTATGCCACCGCTTTTGCTCAGTCCCTCTTATAGCATTGTTAGCTGCAGGTGAAGATGAAGTTTGTTCCAGGTCGGAACACGGATATTTTGGGATATCACAATATCTCTTGTTTAAATTAATGCACCTTATATACTTGGTAAAGGGTGGAAGGCCTGGCCTTATGCCTGGTGACTTGTTCCACTCTTGCCGCCCTAGTTTCCGTGATACCGGTGTTATGTTCCTTGATTTTGCGTTCCTAACACGGTTGGGTGATTTATGGGACCCCATTAACAGTTCGCTTTGAATAAAACTCCTCCAGCAAGGCCCAACCTTGGTTTTACCATTTGCCACCTAAGCCCTTTCCCTTGGGTTTTCGCGAGCCCAAGGGTCATCTTTATTTACCCCCCGGGCCAGTGCTCATCGTGAGTGTTGGTCCAACCTGTCAACCGCCGGTGGCCACCAGGGGCAACTCTGGGCTGGCCTACCGGAAGTTTGGACGATCCGGTGTGCCCTGAGAACAAGATATGCGCAGCTCCTATCGGGATTTGTCGGTGCATCGGGTGGCTTTGTTGGTCTTGTTTTACCATTGTCGAAATGTTTTGCGAACCGGGATTCCGAGACTGATCGGGTCTTCCCGGGAGAAGGTCTATTCCTTCGTTGACCGTGAGAGCTTGTGATGGGCTGAGTTGGGACACCCCTGCAGGGTATATAATCTTTCGAAAGCCGTGCCCGCGGTTATGAGGCAGATGCGAATTTGTTAATGTCCGGTTGTAGATAACTTGACACTTGACCTCTTTAAAATACATCAACTGTGTGTGTAGCCGTGATGGTCTCTTCTCGGCAGAGTCCGGGAAGTGAACACGGTTTGTGTTATGCTTGACGTATGTAGTTTTCAGGATCACTTCTTGATCGTTTCTAGTTTCTCGACCGATGTGTCGCTTCTCTTCTCGCTCTCACTTGCGTATGTTAGCCACCATATATGCTTAGTGCTTGCTGCAGCTCCACCATTTTACCCCTTACCTACCTATGAGCTTAAATAGTCTTGATCTCGCAGGTGTGAGATAGCTGAGTCCTCGTGACTCACAGATTCTACCAAAACAGATGCAGGTGCCGAGGATACTGGCGCAGATGGCGCAACTGAGCTGAAGTGGGAATTTGATGAGGCCCTTGGTCGTTACTATGTATCGTTTCCAGATGATCAGTAGAGGTGCCCAGTCGGGACGATCGGGGATCTAGCATTTGGGGTTGTCTTCTTTCATTTGAACTTGACCGTAGCCGGTCTATGAGTGTATTTGAACGATGAATGATCTTAATTATGTATTGTGCGAAGTGGCAATTGTAAGCCAACTCTCTTTATCCCATTCTTGTTCATTACATGGGATTGTGTGAAGATGACCCTTCTTGCAACAAAACTTCTATGCGGTTATGCCTCTAAGTCGTGCTTCGACACGTGGGAGATATAGCCGCATCGTGGGTGTTACAAGTTGGTAATCAGAGCCATCCCCGACTTAGGAGCCCCCTACTTGATTGTTTGCTGGCGATGTTGAGTCTAGAACAAAAATGTTTTGAGTCTTAGGATTATATATATCGGAGAGTAGGATTCTTTTTACTCCTCAGTCCCTTCGTCGCTCTGGTGAGGTCTCCTGACGTAGATGTTTTGACTATCCTCTTCTCAAAATTTTCACTAAATTTTTTTAGGATCACGCGGGTATCTTGGAATCGTTCCGATGGTTTTGTGACGAGAACATTGTTCTTGGTTCCTCCTGACATTTAGGGGTTGTGGCAGTGTCCCGGGGAGTTGAGCTCCGAGGTGTTGTCGTCACAATTTTATCGTTGCAGTTCTGGAATACCTGAGATTTGCCGACATCGAAAATCTCTTTTATGCAGTTGTTGGTGAGATAACCCCGATAACCCAGTACTGGGGCGAGCTCGGGAGTATTGCCATAACTCGTATAACGGATGCTTTTCGAAGGTTGAGGTACACGATTTTTGAAGGTTTCTTGGTTACGTGTTGACGGATGGATACAGCTGGATGTAGGGATTGTTAGTTTGGGTGAGATATTGTGCTTCCCCTGTATCCCCAACACCAGATTGCATAACCAGAAAGTTTCGGGAGTTTATAGGTGGGTTTCAAGTAGCTCTAGCATTTCTTCCCGCAGATATTTGGTTTGTGATTGGGTAATCCTTACCACTTATTTGTTCCAGTTGTACCTTGTTTATTTCATTCATCAATCTCTATTCAAGTGGCTTCTCACCTTAATGGATGTGTGATGTTTACTTTGGAATTCATTCGTTCATCTTTGTTCGAATGTTTATTGTGAAGACTATATGTTGCAATTTCTATCCGTTGATTCAACTTGTCTATTTGTCTATCAAGATGCTAACGGATGTCACCCTCTTCAGGATGGCTCTGCCAACGCGTCAGAATCTGGATCGCAATGATGGGAGTCAGGCGAACCCTCCACCTCCACTTCCGCCTCCGGAGGCATGGCAAGCTTTGATGGCAGCCTCTAACGCCCATGCTCAGATGATGATCCAGCTCATGCAAGAGCGCAACCAAGGCCAAGGCAACCAAGGGAATCAAGGTCAAGGGCAGTTCAATCATCAGCCTCAGTTTCCAACCCTCAACCAATTCCTTGCAAATCAGCCGAAGTCTTTCAGCTATTGTGTCGAGGCCACGGACGCCGATGATTGGCTCGTGGATATCAACAAGCATTTTGAATGCAGCAATGTCAGGCCTGAGGACTATGTCAAGTTCGCTTCTTTTCAGCTCAAGGATCAGGTAGCTGATTGGTTCCAGCAATACAAGGATTCCAGAGGTGGTCGAGTGATTACTTGGACTGATTTCTGTCGGGACTTTAAAGCTCACCATATTCCTACCAGTGTTGTTGAGAGCAAGCGTGAGGAATTCCGCAATCTCAAGCAAGGCAACATGTCAGTGTATGAATACAACAAGCAGTTTCAGAAACTTGCTCGCTTTGCTAAGCAAGATGTTCCAGATGAGAAGAGTATGATCTATCAGTTCAGAGGTGGCCTTAGAGAGGATCTGCAGTTAGCTCTCGTTCTTATTGAGCCTACTCAGTTTGATCAATTCTACAATATGGCACTCAAGCAAGAAGGTGCTCAGCTCAAGTGTGAGGCTTCTAAGAAGAGAATCAGAGATGCAGTGCAATCTTCTTCTTCCTCACAAGTGGCAGCTAAGCAGCAGAAGTTTTATCTTCCTCCTCCTCCGTTTCGTCAGCCTTACCAACAGAAGAACTCAGGTGCTCGTGGATCTTCCCACCCACCCAACCCAAGCTATCAGAACAAGTCTCAGCCTCAAGCTCCAAGGTCAAGTGCTCCTTATCACCGTCCGCTCTCAGAAGTGACTTGCAACAAGTGCCAGCAGAAAGGCCACTACACGAACAAATGCTTGAATCAAAGGCGCCTTCCTCCTCCTCCTCCTGTGAGATCTTCAAGCAATGCAGTGGTCAAGCATAATCCAAAGTCTGCAAAGGTCAACATGTTGAATGCAGCTCAGGCAGAGGATTCTTCAGATGTGATCATGGGTAATCTCTCAGTTAATGATATTCCTGCAAAAGTCTTATTTGATACTGGTGCATCGCATTCTTTCATTTCAAGACCTTTTGTGGCTATGCATGATTTGGTTACTCAAGTATTGCCGAGTCCTTTGTCGATTGTTTCCCCAGCTCGGCAAATGACTTCTCGAGCTTTCGTTCCAAATGTCGGTATCAAGATGGGCGACTATAAATTTCTGTCTTCTCCAGTTGTTCTTGGCGATTCTGATATTGATCTTATTCTTGGGATGGACTGGCTTTCTAAGCACAAGGCTCAGCCTGATTGTGCTGCCAGGCAAATTCAATTGACACACCCTTCTGAGGATGTTATCATCTATGCCGCTCGTGATGAAACCATTCGGTTGTTTTCTCTCAATGAGAAGGGCGAATTGGATGCTATTTCTCAAATTCCAGTCTTTTGTGAGTACCAAGATGTCTTTCCAGAAGAGCTTGCGGGTATGCCTCCTCATCGGCCAGTCGAGTTCGTTATTGATCTTGAGCCTGGAACAGAACCCGTTTGCAAGCGTCCATACAAGCTTGGACCCAAGGAGCTGAAGGAATTGAAGAAGCAGCTCGATGAACAAGAGCGTTTGGGTTTGATCAGACCGAGTTCTTCCCCATGGGGTTGTGGAGTTCTTTTTGTCCAGAAGAAGGATGGCACGGACCGACTTTGCGTCGATTACCGTCCATTGAACAAGAAGACAATCAAGAACAAGTACCCACTCCCCAACATCAATGAGCTTTTCGAGCAACTCAAAGGTGCTAAAGTCTTCTCTAAGCTTGACCTTCGTATGGGGTATCATCAGATTCGCATTCGTGAAGAAGATATTCCCAAGACAGCATTCAAAACAAGCTATGGTTCTTATGAATATACTGTCATGTCTTTCGGCCTTGTCAATGCTCCTCCGACGTTCTTTCGCATGATGAACTTTATCTTCAACCCCTACACCAACGAATTTGTTCTGGTGTATCTCGATGATATTTTGGTCTTCTCCAAGAATAAGAAGGATCATGCCAAACATTTGCGATTGGTGCTCGACAAGCTCAGAGAGCATCAATTCTATGCGAAGTTTTCCAAATGTGAGTTCTGGCTTGATGAAGTTCTTTATCTTGGTCACATCATCTCCGCCAAGGGAATTGCTGTTAATCCGGCGAAGGTTTCTGCAGTTGTGAATTGGGAACCTCCTCAGAATGTCAAGCAGCTCCGCAGTTTTCTCGGTCTTGCAAGCTATTGCCAAAGATTCGTTGAGAACTTCTCCAAGATTGCAAAGCCTCTTTCCAACCTCCTCCAGAAGCATGTCAAGTATGTCTGGACGCCTGAGTGTGACGTCGCTTTCAACACCCTCAAAGAGAAGCTAGTCACAGCTCCTGTTTTGACTCCTCCTGACGAATCCAAACCATTCGAAGTATTCTATGATGCTTCCCTTCAAGGTCTCGGTGCTGTGTTGATGCAAGAGAAGAAAGTTGTGGCCTATACCTCTCGTCAGTTGAAGCCCAACGAAAAGAACTACCCCACTCATGATCTTGAGTTGGCGGCAGTTGTCCATGCATTGATAACATGGAGACATCTCTTATTGGGAAGGCAAGTGGACATTTTCACCGATCACAAGAGTCTCAAGTATATCTTCACTCAACCCAACCTTAACCTCAGGCAAACCCGATGGGTCGAAATGATTCAGGAGTACAATCCGAGTATCGAATATACTCCTGGCAAGGCGAATGTGATTGCAGATGCTCTGAGCAGAAAGGCTTATTGCAACAGTCTAATTCTCAAGCCGTTTCAACCGGATCTTTGTGAGGTTTTCCGCAAGCTGAATCTTCAAGTTGTTCCTCAAGGCTTTCTTGCCAACCTCATAGTCTCTCCTACTTTGGAAGATCAAATTCGTGAGGCACAACTCCTGGATACCATGGTGAAGAAGGTGAAACGTGGTATTGACAAGGGCATTCCTAAATACAAGTGCTATCGCTTGGATGACAAAGATACTCTTTTCTTCGAGGATCGAATTGTGGTTCCAAAAGGTGATCTGAGAAAAGTCATCATGAATGAGGCACACAATTCCCTCCTATCCATTCACCCTGGAAGTACAAAGATGTACCATGACCCCAAGCAGTCATATTGGTGGACTCGAATGAAGCGAGAGATTGCTCAATTCGTGAATGAATGTGATGTCTGCAGAAGAGTGAAAGCAGAACACCAACGACCAGCTGGTATCCTTCAACCCCTTGCTATTCCGGAATGGAAGTTTGACCATATCGAGATGGACTTCGTGACTGGTTTTCCTAAATCCAAGCGTGGAAATGATGCTATCTTCGTTGTCATTGACAAGCTTACCAAAGTGGCTCATTTCCTTCCTATCAAAGAATCTATCACAGCAGCTCAGCTGGCAGAGCTATACACCTCCAGAATTGTCTCCTTGCATGGCATTCCACAATTGATATCTTCAGATCGTGGAAGCATTTTCACTTCTAAGTTCTGGGACTCCTTTCAGACGGCCATGGGCACCAATATTCGTTTCAGCACAACTTTCCATCCTCAAACAAGTGGCCAAGTCGAGCGAGTCAATCAAATTCTTGAAGATATGCTCAGGGCTTGTGTCATCTCTTTCGGTATGAAGTGGGAAGATTGTCTTCCTTATGCCGATTTCTCCTACAACAACAGCTTCCAAGCGAGTTCGGGCAAGGCCCCATTCGAAATTCTCTATGGTAGAAAGTGCCGTACTCCTCTCAATTGGTCTGAGACAGGTGAACGCCAACTTCTTGGCAACGACTTGATCACAGAAGCCGAAGAAATGTGCAAAGTCATTCGTGAGAATCTCAAAGCCGCGCAATCGCGACAGAAGAGTTACTATGATAGCAAGCACCGTGACTTGGCTTTTGAAATCGGAGACCATGTCTACCTCCGCGTCTCTCCAATGAAAGGCACTCGTCGCTGCGGTATCAAAGGGAAGCTTGCCCCTAGATATGTGGGTCCTTTCAAGATCATTGGCAAAAGAGGCGATCTCGCCTATCAACTTGAGCTTCCATCCAACTTTGCAAATGTGCACGATGTGTTTCACGTTTCACAGCTTCGCAAGTGCTTCAAGACTCCCAAGCGCACTATCAACTTCGAAGAGATCGACCTCCAAGAAGATCTCTCTTATCATGAGCATCCCGTTGCTATTCTTGAAGAAACCGAACGCAAGACTCGCAACAAGTCAATCAAATTCCTGAAAGTGAAGTGGTCACACCATTCCGACCGAGAAGCCACCTGGGAGCGCGAGGATCACCTCCGTTCTGAATATCCGGAGTTCTTTCAGTCCTAGATCTCGGGACGAGATCCTCTTGTAGTGGTGGAGTGTTATAACACCCCGGATGTAACTTTCCGTCTTTGTAACTCCAACTCTTGCCATTTTCGGCGATGTGATATGTATTTCCCTCCGTGGTTGGGTTTTGCCTTTTGTTTTGCATTTTATTCATGTCATGCATCTCATATCATGTCATCATGTGCATCTCATTTGCATACGTGTTCGTCTCATGCATCCGAGCATTTCCCCCATTATCCGTTTCGCAATCCGACACTCCCACATGCACCGGCGCACCCCTCTTGTCTCTTTTCGTGTGCGGGTGTTGAACGTTCTCGGAATGGACCGAGCCTTGCCAAGTGGCCCTGGTATAGCACCGGTAGACCACCTGTCAAGTTTCAGGTCATTTGGAGCTTGTTTGATACTCCAACAGTTAACCGCACTCCCGCAAAGGCCTCTTTTAAGTTGCAGCCCAACACCCCTTCAAAACAGCCCAATAACCCATCTAACTCCCCTCCATGCTCTCGGTCGTTTGATCACGATCGTGTGGGCGAAAACTGCACCTCTTTTGGACACTCCTAGCTCCCTCTACCTCTATATATAGACCCCTCCCCCGAATTCCGGACGAAACCCTAGCGAATTCCCCTTCCGCCGCCACCGGACACGTCCGGCCGCAGCCGGACACGTCCGGGTCGCCCCGCCGCCGCCACGTGTCACGCCGCCATTCGCCCGTGCCGCCGCCGCGCCACCCCCC
>NC_041393.1:576295867-576363975 GCF_002162155.2 Triticum dicoccoides
CCGCGCTCCGACTCCGGCGACGCTCCGGCCTCCTCCGGCGAGCTCCTCCGGCTTCCTCGCGCTGCTCCGGCCACGTCCCCGCCTCCGGCGAGCCCGACTCCGGCGAACCCTCGCGTCAGATTCAGATCGGGCCGGTTGACTTCTCTTCCCCCCCTGTTTTTTCCACTAAGTCCTGAGATCTGCAGTAAAAATCATTGCATCTTCATCGCGTCGCATCTTCGCACCCGTAGCTCCGTTTCGTGCGTATAATATGTCAAATTGTTCGCCTCGAAGAGTACATCATTTAGTTCCATTGCATCATTTGCATTTGAGGTCATCTTGATGCCCGAAATGCTGTTGGAAGAGGGCTTCATAATGTTAGTTTCAGAATCTTATCAGCACGAGCTCTTTTGTCATTTTTGCCATGATTGATGTGTGCATCCTATGGACTTGGTCCCTAAATGTGTTTTGAACTAGGCTATGTCTTCTTTACAGAGGTGCTTACCATGTATTTTTGTGATCAATGTGGTGACTAGCACAAGCATGCAAACTAGGCTTCGTGTTAATGCTGATTTTAGTTCCTGTTCTGCTGTAATTTTCATGCCATGTAAACATGTTTCTAGAGAGAGATCCATGCATATTTTGAGATACTTCAGTAAGGGTGTTTTGAAAACATGGTTATTCTCTATCCATTCATGGTCCTGGTTGCAATTATGGAGTAGTCTAGCATGTCATTTTCGTGCTCTACTTTTGCTTCAAAATGTTTCCTGGCAGATTGTTTACATGTTATTCAATTTGGCCGAGGTTGTTGTAGTTGGTCCGGATATGCTATGATGTTGTTTCTTGCCATGTATAGCTTCTATGACATGTCTTCTTGATGGATGTATGCTTAGTTTATCATGAGGTGCTCTGTAGTGAGTGCATCGAGCTCACGAAGGTGCCTTCATAATTATTTCAATGCCATGCTTTGTTTGCTGAAATCTGTTAACGAAACTTGCTATGTTTACATGGGTGCCATCATATTTTCTGATCCTTTTTGGCTTATGGTCAGTAAGGGACTTTTGATCTATGCTTTGAGTAGATTCATGCCATGCCTTGCTTTGCTATTATAAGTTCCTGTAGCATGTTGATAACCTGCTCTGAACATTGCTTCGTGATGTTGTTTATGCCATGTCCAACCTGATATTTTTTTATGCTCTTTCTCCATGCTTGTTTGAACCTGTTATGATGTGAATTAGCCGTAGCTCAGTGTTCCTCTTTTGTAAAGCATCTCCTGTAGATGATCCCCATATACTTTGTTTTCACGTTGGGGTGCTGTAGCATAGTTTATTGTTGCATGCTAAGTAGCATCGTGCTGTTAATCGCAGCTTTGTGCCATACTTGTCTTGCTTGCAATTTGCAAACCGTGCATCCGAATCCGGTGGTCCTTATATCGATTTCAACCGAAATTATCTCATCTTTCCAGCGACATACTTGGGTTGCCAAGTTGATGCCTTGTTCATCATCTTTCCTTCCGAAGCACGCATATGCATTGCATACCACATCCCGCATATCATGACATGTATTGCATCATGTTGCTTGTGCATTGCACCGTGATTTATTGTGGTTCCTTGCTTGTGGTCTTGCTTTGGATAGAGCCGGGAGACGAGTACATGCACGAGGAACCTGTTGAGTACGCTAACGAGGGTCCAGCCTTCGACAACTCTGATAACCTTGCAGGCAAGATAACCATACCTTCGAAATCATTTCTATCTTTGCTTGCTAGTATTCGCTCTTTCGCTATGTTAGCCCTGCCTGCCTTTGTTTACCATGCCTACCTATTGCCATGACAAACCTCTAACCAACCTGTCCTAGCAACCATTGATTGGCTATGCCATCGCTTTTGCTCAGCCCCTCTTATAGCATTGTTAGCTGCAGGTGAAGATGAAGTTTGTTCCAGGTCGGAACACGGATATTTTGGGATATCACAATATCTCCTGTTTAAATTAATGCACCTTATATACTTGGTAAAGGGTGGAAGGCCTGGCCTTATGCCTGGTGACTTGTTCCACTCTTGCCGCCCTAGTTTCCGTGATACCGGTGTTATGTTCCTTGATTTTGCGTTCCTTACACGGTTGGGTGATTTATGGGACCCCCTTAACAGTTCGCTTTGAATAAAACTCCTCTAGCAAGGCCCAACCTTGGTTTTACCATTTTCCACCTAAGCCCTTTCCCTTGGGTTTTCGTGAGCCCAAGGGTCATCTTTATTTACCCCCCCGGGCCAGTGCTCGTCGTGAGTTGGTCCAACCTGTCAACCGCCGGTGGCCACCAGGGGCAACTCTGGGCTGGCCTACCGGAAGTTTGGACGATCCGGTGTGCCCTGAGAACGAGATATGTGCAGCTCCTATCGGGATTTGTCGGTGCATCGGGTGGCTTTGCTGGTCTTGTTTTACCATTGTCGAAATGTTTTGCGAACCGGGATTCCGAGACTGATCGGGTCTTCCCGGGAGAAGGTCTATTCCTTCGTTGACCGTGAGAGCTTGTGATGGGCTGAGTTGGGACACCCCTGCAGGGTATATAATCTTTCGAAAGCCGTGCCCGCGGTTATGAGGCAGATGGGAATTTGTTAATGTCCGGTTGTAGATAACTTGACACTTGACCTCTTTAAAATACATCAACTGTGTGTGTAGCCGTGATGGTATCTTCTCGGCGGAGTCCGAGAAGTGAACACGGTTTGTGTTATGCTTGACGTAAGTAGTTTTCAGGATCACTTCTTGATCGTTTCTAGTTTCTCGACCGATGCGTCGCTTCTCTTCTCGCTCTCACTTGCGTATGTTAGCCACCATATATGCTTAGTGCTTGCTGCAGCTCCACCATTTTACCCCTTACCTACCTATGAGCTTAAATAGTCTTGATCTCGCGGGTGTGAGATAGCTGAGTCCTCGTGACTCACAGATTCTACAAAAACAGATGCAGGTGCCGAGGATACTGGCGCAGATGGCGCAACTGAGCTGAAGTGGGAATTTGATGAGGCCCTTGGTCGTTACTATGTATCGTTTCCAGATGATCAGTAGAGGTGCCCAGTCGGGACGATCGGGGATCTAGCATTTGGGGTTGTCTTCTTTCATTTGAACTTGACCGTAGCTGGTCTATGAGTGTATTTGAATGATGAATGATCTTAATTATGTATTGTGTGAAGTGGCGATTGTAAGCCAACTCTCTTTATCCCATTCTTGTTCATTACATGGGATTGTGTGAAGATGACCCTTCTTGCGACAAAACTACTATGCGGTTATGCCTCTAAGTCGTGCTTCGACACGTGGGAGATATAGCCGCATCGTGGGTGTTACACCCGCTCCCTCCTGTCGCTAGCGACGCCTCTGCCGGCACGCTCGATGCTGGTGTCCTCATGGAGATGATGGTCACTGGTGATAGCCAAGACACTGGCGGCGCCGCCGGGGACCCATTGCGAGTGGCAATGCCGGACCTGGCTGCTCCCATCGGCGCCCGTCTACCCGGTGGCGCTAGAAGAAATCCGCGTCAAGCTCCTTGACAGTGCCACCAAGATGGCGGCCATGAAGCGCCGCGCTGAGGCTAACCAGCGCGAGATTGACCACATATCGGGCGGCACGCCGGCTACATGCGAACCCAGCCGAGCCGGCACCGTCCAGCAACGCGGCATGGCCATCGCTAATATGCTGGGAGTCGGCATCCGATTTATGACACCCCAGTGCAGAACTTGCGCAATGCGTAGGCGGTGGCAGAAGAACTCAAGACCCTGGAGGGCGACGAGCGGTGCAGCCAGCTGGAGCACCTAGAGGAGCTCCTTAACACTGCGAACACGTAGCAAGACACGTGCAACCGCGTGGTGGCGGCCAGTCGGCAGGCCGACCTCCCGGAAGGAGACCTTCCACCCCGCCGCGAGAATGGAGCGACCTCTTGGTCCCCTAGTGGCGGCGGCCATGGCAGGTGGAACCCGGAGCCGGCAGCTAGCCGCAGCCGGCGCTCTCATGAGACGGTTGTGGACAGCCGGCAAATTCCTCCGAGGGCGGAGGGCCGGCTCCAGCAGGATGAACGTCCACCTCCCACCCTCCCCGCAGGGAGAGGCTGGCTTCTTCGGCACGGGTTGATCGCCCGACTTTGGGGGCCGGCTGGGCCCCTATGAAGCAGTAGGCGAGAATGATGCTCGTCGCCGGATCGAGTGGCTGGCTCAGTCCCTAGCAATAGAGGATGAGGATATAGTCGGCCCGGCCTGCTTCGCCCCCCGCATCCGCGATGAGCCCTTCCCCAAAGGGTTCTCGCTTCCTTGCGACACTCCCAAGTACAACAGCGCCATGAAGTCGGAAGATTGATTGACCGACTCTGCTACAACAGTCAACATAGCAAACGGCAACAAGTGTGTTGCCGTGAGGTATGTTCCACTCATATTGCTGGGCATCGCCCGGACATGGCTGAACAGCCACAAGGCCAACAACATCAACAGTTGGCTGGACTTCAGCGAAGTCTTCATGCGCAAGTTCAACAACACCTACACAACGGCCTCCCAAGCCTCACCAGCTCTCCATGTGTGTTCAGGGCCCGAACGAGTCCACTCATGACTACCTGACGTGCTGGGCCGAGTTGCGCAACTCCTGCGAGGGGGTGCACGAGGTGCAGGCCATCGAGTACTTCACCTCCAGGTGTAGAGAGGGCACCCTGCTCAAACACAAGCTTATGTTTGACGAGCCGACTATCTTGGACGAGCTCCTGGTTGTGGCGGACAAGTACGCCATGGCCGACTCTTCCATGAAGATGGAGATCCGGGTCGACGCGTCCAGAAATGTGATCCCGTCGGCTTCTCTGGCGCCAGCTGGTGACTCCAACCGGCGTCAGCTGCCGAACAACAACAAGCACAAGGCCTAGCAGCCGACTTCTAACAGCCGACGGGTGGCGACCATCAAGGACCAACAGTTGGCAGGTCAACCCAGCCCCAAGCGTCTGCGGGGCGGCAAGGGTGCCTGGCAGTCAGGCTTCTCCTTTGAGCAGGCCCTCGACGCTCCTTGCAAGTTCCATAGCAGCGCAAAGCCATCCAACCATACAACCCGACAATATAGGTGGCTCACCCAAATCACTAAGGGTGAGGGCTTGCCGCCTGCTCCAGCCGGCCCGGCGGCTCCGGCTCCTCAACAGCTGGCCCGCCCTGTTCGCATGCTCCAAGATGAATTCACCAACGAGAATGCCACTTATGTCGTCTTCACAAGTGAAGCCGGCGACAAGCACAGTTGGCGTCAGCAGCATCACGAGGTGAATGCTGTTATTCCAGAGGTTCCCCAATTCATGCACTGGTCCGAGAGGCCCATCACCTGGAGCCTAGATGACCATCAGGCTGTGATGCCTTCGCCGGGTGCTTATGCCATGGTGCTGGACCCCACCTTCTTAATCGAGAGGCGGACGTGCCGCTTCTCCTGAGTCCTGATAGACGGCGGTAGCTCATCAACATTGTCGGGGGTTGGATAGGACATATGCCAAACGATGGCTTATTATGGTGGGAGCCAGTAGAACGTCGCCAGTGCCTGGAAGCGGGATGAGGCGAAGACATGCACGCCAGCGGATCTTACCCAGCTTCAGGGCTCTCCTAGGAGATAACACCCCTACTGCTGCTCTGCGGGGTCTCCGCATGATCACTCAAACAAGGTGACTACAATGGTGCTGCTAGAGCTTCTTTGGGAGGCCGGAGAGAGCAAGGCTAGTCCTCTCCTCCCGCGCTATTTGGTCTATCTCTACTCAGGTCCGAACCCTTTGCATGGGTGCCCCGGGGGGTTTATATAGGCCTACCCCCCGGGGGTACAATAGTAAGCCGGCTGGGCGCGGGCCCCAGCCGTTTGTCTCTCAGGTCACCGTCTTTCCTGTCGGCTTCTGGGGCCCGCCGACTGGCGGGTCCCACGGACAGGCTTGGTACTGTAGCGACACTCCTGGTGACGCAGGCTTCGTCATCGGGTCGTGGCAACAGTGCCGCCATCTATCGGGCGATCACTGTCACCATTCCCTATCTTGTCTGGTTAATGGCACGTGGGGCCCTGGGGAGGAGTCGGCCGACTCCAGGGAGGCCGACTCCCACGGGTCCGTCTTCGGGCGCCCTGGCCGCCCTCGGTCCACCCACTGACAGGCGGCCCCGCCGCCTTGGGGTCGTACAGGCCAGCGTCGTGGGCACAGTGTACTGTGCACTGTGGCTGAGGTAAGGGCAGGCATGGCAACAGTGCCGCGCCTCGCCGGAGATCTTCCAGCGATACGGCTCACTGCAGCCATGCCGGCCCTTCGTGAGCAGGGGGGAGATAGCCACGTCGTGACCGTACCCCGCATCGTACTTCGGGATGAAGGTCGCCAGCTTGGAGTCGGCCTCTCTAGAGGCCGCCCTCCCAGAGTCGGCTTATCTCGGAGTCGCCGTCTGGGACTCGGCTTGAGGGGCGCGGCCTGCCCCGATGTCTTGAAAGGTCTTGGGGCTCGGGTTAGCCTACCCGTGGCCCATTACTCCGATAGTAGTCCCCGAAGCTGGTGAAGCCCGGCGGTCGCTGCATTGTGGGGCTTCAGCAGCTTCAATCTTTGTAAGTGCAGACTCTAAGACTCGGTTGCCGTCTTTCCCTGGGCCGACTGTCGAAAGTCGGAGCTTCGGTAAAGAGCCTTAGTTTGAAAGTCATGGCGGGAAACCAGGAGGCGTGCCTGATATGCCTCCCCTCCGCCGTCAAGGGGGTCCTATCGCGTGGCGCCACGTGGGGAGAACAGTCTGCCTACCCATGCGCTCGACGGGACGGGCCGTCAGGCGGGGCCCGCCACTACCGCACCCCGGCATACGGACGGATCCGTTGCGGCCGTGGACGGTTGGTTTTCCCACGTCGTTACTACGCGCAGTAACTTCGTGGGCTAAATCGTGGGGCGGTGCGGGACGTTATGCGCAGTTAATCCCACGCCCGCCCCCTCGGCTTCTCAGCCCGTTGGGCTATAAGTAGGCGGGGGAAAAGCGGAGGGGCACAGCACGCGCCCCCCTCTTCCCCGCTCCCCCGCCCCATCGTGCTCTCTTTCTCCTTCCTTCCTCCTCCGTTGAGCCAGAGCCCGCCATACCACGGCGATGAGCTGTTCCTCCGCCGCGGCCCCTGTCGTGCGCTCCGGCGTGTGGAACGGCTCGGAGGTAGAGGAGGAACACATCGAGTTCCTCCGCCAGACACGTCGTCTTCCCAGCGCGGACCTCGTGCGCGCCCGCGCCGCGCTGAAGGGGGAAATCCGGCCGGCGCCGGAAGAGGGCGAGCGGGTCGTCTTCCACTCGCACCTTATGCGCGGCCTGGGGCTGCCGGCGAGCGGCTTCTTCCGCTCGTTCCTGGAGTTCCACAGTCTTCAGCCGCACCACCTCACACCGAACACGGGGGTGCTGCTCTCTGCCTTCACCACTCTATGCGAAGGTTTCCTCGGCCTTCTCCACACCATCGAGCTGTGGGAGGAATTCTTCGCTTCTAAGCTCAGCACGCACATCGCCGGCGTGCCGGCTCAGTGCGGCGCCTTCATCGCGATGCGACGCTCGACGGCCGACAATCCCTTTCCTCCCATCGCGCTGATCAAGTCGGTGAAGATGTGGCAGCGCTCATACTTCTACGTGAAGAACCTCTCCTCCGACGGTGACTGGGTCAACCTGCCGCCCTACAACGCCAATCCCCTGGCCGGGAGGCTCCCCAGCTGGTCCCACAGGGTCAAGTCGCTGTCCCTTGCCGGAGCCGCCGCCGTAGCGTGACTCCGAGTCTTGATACAGTCGGAGGGACTCGTCGGGGCCGACTTGCTGGCCGCCTTCGTGGCGCGCCGAGTTCTCCCGCTCCAAGGCCGGCCACACCTGATCTGTCAGATGAGCGGCCCCCGAGACCCGAGTCGGATGAGCACCAAGGAGATGCCCCGCAAGGAGGTGGCGAACATGGTGAACTACATCGTGCACTGCGAGTACGAGGAGGACTGGTAGTTCGGCAAGGAGCCGTACTCGCGTGACAACCCTTCGCCAGTGGTAAGTCGTGTCCTCCTAATGCTTTGTCTTTTTTCCTCAGCCGACTCCGGCTTCTAACTCTTGTCGGCCTCTTCTGAATCAGAACCCTCTCATGCAGCCTGCCGCTGGCGCCACGAGACAGCCCCGCGAGTATGTTCCTGACCACGTGGAGAGCGACGTCGATGACCCCGACTTGGGGGCGGCGGCAATAGAAGCCGACGCCGAAGGCGGGGGAGGAGGAGCGGAAGGCGACTTCAGGCCCTCGACGACTTTCGACGACTGGCCCGACGACGATGCCGAAGGGGAAGTCGCCCCGCGCCACCAGCCAAAGGTCGGCCCCTTCGCCGGCCAGGGCGGCGCGAAGAAACGTCACGCCGGGCCGAGCGCGCCCGGCGGCAAATTGAAGAAGCTTAAGGGGGCGGCCGCCGCGACCAGACGGGAGGAGGCGGCCGCGAAGGCCAACCGCTTCCGAAGGGAAGTGAGAAGGTCGCCGCTAGTATCCGCGTAAGTCTTCGTGCTCTTTCTTTTCCTTCGTCGAATCTTATCCGAGTCTTTGCTTACGTACTCCCTTCGATCTTCTCCAGGGCCCCTCTCTCCCTTGAGAGAGTCGTCGTCCCCTCTGTCATGGGGTCGGCGGAGACGTCCGCCAATACTCGGCGGGCTGACCCCGCCGCCGCCCTCCGGGAGGCGACGGAGCGAAACGCGCGGGAGAAGCGCGAGGAGGAGGAAGCCGAACGTCTGGAGAAGGTGGAGGCCGACAAGGCGGCTGCCTTTGTCTAGAAGGAGCTGGAGGATGCCGAGGCTGCCCTCGCAGCGAGACGGCACGCCGAGGAGGCCGCACGTTGCCGATCAGTGATGCTTGTCCCCCCACTATCGTCTGCGCCGCCGCCTCCGGAGTTCACGGGGCAAATCGGAGGGGCCGGCACTGAGGACCCCATCATGGAGAAGGAGGGCGGCAACGTTTCTATGTCGGACACCCTCGTGCCGCCACCACCGCCTCCACCGCCATCTGGGAGGCCGCACGGCAAGCAGCCGGTGGATCCGTCGGAGCCGCCGGCTATGGACGAGGCTGAAACGCGGCTGCTTCTCCAAGTCGCCTCGCCGGTACATCACCGTCTTGAGAGGGCGACCTCGGCGCCACGTCCTTAGGAGACCGGTGTTGCCAGCTCGGCGTCCCTAGACGCCGAGGCCACAAGCGCCGCGCCCACCGGGTGGGTGCGCGGAGGCAGCACTGGGCCGTTAAATGAACTGCTCCTGGAAGTCCAGGCGAAGCTTCGGGCCGAGGGCGACGCCCTTCAAGCCTGCACCCGAGCGCATCTAGCCGCCCGATCGGCCATCCGAGTAAGTTTCTTTTCCTTTGGACTCTTGTTTGTTTCTCTGTGGGGGCGCGCCAGCGCACCCACTGGGTGTAGTCCCCGAGTTCCGGGCCGGCTGCTGAGCAGGCGGTCCGGAACTCCCTCTGGCGAGTTCCAAATACTGACTTTGTCTTCAATGATTCATTGCAGGAGTACCACAACCTCCGCGTCACTGCCTTCAACCGCAATGTTGAGGAGTTGAACAAGCGGGCTGCCGACCTGTCGGAAAGCCGGAGTGAGTTCTTCTTTCTTCGCGGGGGCGCGCTGGCGCACCCGCGGGCTGTAGTCCCCGAGATTCGGGCCGACTACTGAGCAGTCGGGCCGGATCTTCCCGGCGATCTTTTTGCTAATGACTCATTTGTCTCTTCCTTGTTCCTCAGAAGCCAATGCCGTTCTTCAGGAGCAGCTGGGCGAGGCCAATACCGCCCGCCGTGCCAAAGAGGAGGAGTGTGGCAAGCTCGCCATAGAACACGACCTGCTGGCGGCGCAGCTGGCCGAGCAGAAGGAGCTGCTCAAGAAGGCACAAGACGAGGCCGAGAAGAGGGAGACCGCACTCCTGGCCGAGTTCGAGAGCGAGCGCTCCTCCTGGACTGCAGGGAGGCGATGCTGACCCCCGGCTTCCACGAGATCAAGGATATTGTTGACGGTAAGTTTCTTTCGCCTTTTCGGGCTTCCGACTATGTGTCAGGCTGACTTCTGATTTTTTCGATTTGCTTCTTTTTGTCTTGGCAGACTTCTTCCCTGGCCATTCACAGGCAGTCCCTCCGGCCATCGAGGCTGCTCGTGCGACGCGAAGGGCGGACGGTGAGGAGATCGCCGCCAATGCCCCACGGACTGTCGAGGAGCAGCTTCTGAGCATTGAAGCCCGTCTTCGTCTGGCTCACCGGCTGATGCGCCGGCTTCAGCGTGCCGGCGCCCAGGCGGTTGCCGCCCTGTGGCCAGGCATGCCGGCTCTGCGCACCACCAGCCGAACTACCGACTGGCTGGAGGTCGCTGCCGACCGTCTTGTGGCTTGGAAGGGCTCCTCGGCCTGAGCCGGAGCGCGTAGGGCCTTGGAGTTTGTCAAGGCATGGTATCCAGGGCTGGACCTGGACCGTCTGGCCGCGTTCCGGTCAGAAGCCCAGGCCGAGCTGGAGGCCGTGGAGGGCGCCCTTATCGAGCGTGCTGCGGCCATCGCCGAGTACACGGACACCAGCGTCTTCGTCCCCGAGCGGGCTGAAGGCGGTGAGGAAGTGCCGCCAGAGTGGTTCGGAATGAACCGGGAGTATGGCAAAGATTCGGCGGAGGTGATCGACTCCAGCACTGAGGAGGAGGACGAGGCGGAGGACAACGGCGAGGCGGAGGCGCCAGAAGACGGAGCAAGCGGCTAGCCTCAGCTCGACCGCACCTCCAGCAACGAGCGGCGCCAAGAGAAGGCGACTGCCGCCGGAGGTGATCAAGCCGAGACCGCCCAGCCGACTGCCCCGGCGCCTGACGCTGCCGTCTCCTCCGATCCTCCGATCCCCGATGCCGCCTCCTAGGCTGCCTCTACCTGTCTGTCTTAGCAATCTTTGAAAACTTTGTTAGTTTCAAACAGTTCCACCCGCGGGGTGTGTCTTGAACCTTTATTCGAAAATTCGGCCAAGGGCCTATGTAAATATTTATCCGATTTCCATCTCCCCTT
This sequence comes from Triticum dicoccoides, assembly GCF_002162155.2. Lineage (NCBI taxonomy): Eukaryota > Viridiplantae > Streptophyta > Magnoliopsida > Poales > Poaceae > Triticum > Triticum dicoccoides. The sequence goes on from NC_041393.1 coordinate 576,306,840, forward strand.
GCTTACTGCTCTTTTAGGCTTTTCCCTTTGCCGCCTCCCTTAGTCGCTGCCTTGCCAGTCGGACAGCGCTCTGCAGACTGTCGCTGGGTCAAGTGCTTGGCTACTTCGGGAAAGCGAGTACTTGGCCGTTTTAGAGTTTCTTTAGCAAGTTGGATAGAAAGCGAAAGGCCGACTACCCAAGAGTCGGCCGTCCTTGATGAAAGCTAATAAATACGGTGAGCCGGCTACTCATGAGTCGGCATCCGCTTTACAAATGCTGGAGGCCGTCTTACGCTATGTTCATGCTTTAGGTCCTTAGCCATTTTTCGTGTGGGTGCCCGTTCTTCCCCCCTCCTGCTCGCCTCACAGTCGCTCTGCGAGCTGCGGCTTTGCCAGGAGACGGATTGGGCACCGCGCACTACTTGTCTGACCACGGGAAGATCCTCATAGCGCAAGGCGGCGAGTCCCCGGGCCGACTAGTCTGGCCCGGTGCCAAGCGTCTTGCAATGAAAGTGATTTTCTCGAAGGCATAATGCTTGTCATATAGATAACAAAAAGGCAGTCCCCGAGCTCGTCTCAGGGGGCCCAAAGTCTTAGTACTTTAATACAAAGGGGTAGTGCGATACATACTGCATCAACTGTAAAATCTTCGAAGAAGATTTGCATTCCACGGGCGCTCTATTTCTTTGCCGGAGTCGTCCCTCTTGCGCGCTCGGGGCTTCTGGGCGTCGTTTCCTAGCACCTTGCTAATGATGAAGGGGCCTTCCCAAGGCGCCGATAGCTTGTGCTGGCCGGCTGTTCGCTGGATCAGCCGGAGCACAAGGTCGCCTTCTTGGAAAGATCTTGGCCTGACCTTCCTGTTGTAGTATCGACGCAGGCTCTGCTGGTAGATGCCGGACCGGCTGAGTGCCAACAGCCGGCCCTCTTCCAGTAGATCGACGCCGTCTTGTCGTGCTTCTTCTGCTTCTTCCTCGGTATACATGGTGACTCGCGGGGAGTCGAACTCTATGTCCGTTGGGATGACGGCTTTGGCACCATAGACGAGGAAGAAGGGTGTGAAGCCGGTTGACTTGTTTGGAGTCGTGCTCAGACTCTAGAGGACGGCTGGCAGCTCCTCAAGCCAACAGCCGGCAGATCACTCCAGCGGGACGACGAGTCAAGGCTTGATGCCGGATAAGACGAGGCCGTTCGCTCGCTCCACCTGGCCGTTTGACTGCGGATGGGCAACGGACGCTAAGTCCAGTCGGATGCCCTATGTCGCGCAGAAACGGGCCAAGGCACCTTTGGCAAAATTTGTGCCATTGTCGGTGATGATACTGTGTGGGATGCCGTACCGAGTTGTGATGTCAGCGATGAAGGTCACTGCAGTCGGACCATTCACCTTCTTGATGGGTTTCGCCTCCACCCACTTGGTGAATTTGTCTACCGCGACCAGCAGGTGAGTCAAGCCACCTCGTGCCGTCTTGAATGGTCCCACCATGTCCAGACCCCAGACTGCAAAGGGCCAGGCGATGGGGATAGTCTTGAGTGCGGAAGCCGGCTGGAGTGGCTTGGGACGGAAAATCTGGCATCCCTTGCACTTTTGGACTAGTTCTTTGGCCTCTTCCAGGGCGGTTGGCCAGAAGAAACCGTGCCGGAAGGCTTTGGCGACGAGTGCCCTGGAGGCCGCGTGGTGACCGCACTCACCTTCGTGGATGTCTCTGAGGATTGCTTGGCCTTGTTTTGCCTCGACGCAGTATTGGAAAATGCCGGTAATGTTGCGCCTGACCAGCTCTCTGTTGACTATGGTGTAGGCTGATGCTCGGTGTTGCACTTGCCGAGCCAAGATTTCATCAGTTGGCAGCTCTCTGTTTACTAAGAATCTGAGGATGGGCTGGGCCCATGAAGGTGCTGCTATTTCTTCAGCTCCCGCGAGTGCGACTTGGATAAGGGTGGCCGGGCTGGGAGGCGGCGGGTCGGAGTCCGTAGCCGCTTGCTGGTTTGACGAAGTCCCGGGGCTGACTGGAGCAGTCCCCGGGCCTGGCTCTGGAGTCTTTGATCCCGCCGCAGCAGTCCCCGGGCCGGGCTCTGAGGTCCCCGGGCCGGCTTCGACTGTGTGCTTCTTGGAGTCGGGTCCGACGTCCTCAGGCGGAGCCGGCACAAAGGTTGAATCTGATTCTGGTGACGGCTTGATGGAAGGCTTGAGGAGGCGCCTGAGGGCGACACTAGATGGTATCGCCTGGCGAGTGGAGCCGATTCGTGCCAAGGCGTCTGCTTGGTCGTTGTCGTTCCTTGACACGTGGAGGAACTCGCACCCCTCGAAGTACCCGCTGAGCTGCTGAACGAGGAAACGATAGCTCGCCATATTTGCGTCCTTGGCATCCCAATCGCCAGATGATTGTTGGACTACCAAGTCAGAGTCGCCATAACACAGGATCCGGCGAATGCTGAGTTCTTTGGCAAGCCGGAGCCCGTGTATGAGCGCCTCATACTCGGCCACGTTGTTGGAGGCGGTGAAGTGGATCTGCAGCGCATATCTGAGCTTGTCGCCCTTGGGGGAAGTGAGGACGACGCCGGCTCCCAAGCCGGTGCGCATCTTGGAGCCGTCAAAGTGCATCCGCCAATGGGTGGAGTCAGGCGCTGGCGGCAGGTACTGGGTCTCGGCCCAGTCGACGAGGAAGTCGGCCAGCGCCTGCGACTTGATGTCGGTGCGGGGCTCATATTAGATGGTGTAGGGGGCCAAGTCAATGGCCCGTTTGGCCACTCGGCCAGAAGCATCTCGGCTTCGGATGATCTCGGCCAGTGGAGCTGTGCAGACCATGGTGATTGGATGCTCCTGGAAGTAGGGCTTCAATTTCTTGGCGGCAAAATGCACGCCATAGCACATCTTCTAGTAATGGGGGTAGTTCTGCTTGGAGGTCGACAGTACTTCACTCAGGTAATACACCGGTCTCTGGACAGGTAGCGCTTTGCCTTCCTCCTTGTGCTCGACTACAATGACTGTGCTGACTACTCGGCTGGTGGCGGGAATGTATAGGAGCATGGGCTCTTTGGGAGTCGGAGCCGCCAGCACAGGGGGAGTAGTCAACATCTTCTTCAGTTGGAGAAAAGCCTCGTCCTCCTTGGGAGTCCACTCAAAGAAGGTCGTCTTCTTCATGAGCTGATACAAGGGGAGAGCCTTCTCCCCCAGCCGACTGATGAATCGGCTGATGGATGCCAAACAGCCGGTGAACTTCTGCACATCTAACAGTCGTCTGGGTGCTTCCATCCTCTCGATGGCCTTGATCTTCACAGGGTTGCACACTATGCCGCGTTCGGAGACCAGGAAACCGAGGAGCTGGCCAGCTGGTACTCCGAAAACACTCTTCTCCGGGTTGAGCTTGATCTGGAATCGGCGCAGATTCTCGAAGGTTTCCTTGAGGTCCTCCAACAAGGTCCCTCGCTTCTCCATCTTCACCACTACATCATCCACATAGACGTGGGCGTTTCTGCCGAGTTGCTTCAGGAGGCATTTCTGCATGCAACGCTGAAAGGTGGCGCCGGCATTTCTCAGGCCGAACGTCATGGTTAGGTAGCAGAAGGCTCCAAACGGCATGATGAAGGCGGTCTTCAGTCTGTCAGCCGGGTTCAGCTTGATCTGGTGATATCCTGAATACGCATCTAGGAAGCTCAACAGCTCGCATCCGGCTGTGGAGTCTATCACCTGATCGATTCTCGGCAGAGCAAACGGGTCCTTGGGGCAAGCTTTGTTGAGGCTTGTGTAATCAATGCACATCCGCCACTGCTTGTTCTTCTTCAGCACTAGAACCGGGTTTGCTAACCACTCTGGAAAAAACACCTCCATGATGAAGCCGGCCGCCAGGAGCCGGGCTATTTCTTCTCCAACAACTCTTCTTTTCTCTTCTGACAGGCGGCGCAAGGGCTGCCTGACGGGCTTCATATCAGATCAGACGTGTAACTTGTGCTCGGCGAATTCCGTCGGGACACCAGGCATGTCCTTGGGGGACCATGCGAAGATGTCACGATTCTCACGGAGGAAATCGATGAGCTCGCCTTCCTATTTGCTGTCAAGGCCAGTGCCTATGACAGCGTACTTCTCTGGGTGTTCTGGGTCCAGTGGTATCTTCTTTGTTTCCTTGGCCGGCTTGAATGATCCTTCTGCTTCTGACTCCTTGGGGTCGGGCGACAACTCAGGCTGCTTGCCGGCCATTGCCACGACCCGATCAAGAAGCCGTTTCTCAGCTGCGATCACCAAGGACTCGGCCAGCCGACTACTTTTGGCCGCGCAAGCGGACGACTTCCTGTAGTCGCCGGCCACGGTTAGGATTCTCTTGGAACTCGGCATCTTCATCTTGAGGTAGGCGTAGTGGGGTACCGCCATAAACTTGGCCAAGGCGGGTCGGCCAAGCAATGCGTGATATGGGCTTTCAAGGTCCACCACCTCAAACCAAATTGGCTCTCGGCGGAAATGATCCTTGTCTCCGAAGAGGACATCTATCAGGATCTTGCCGATTGGCGAGCAGGAAAGGCCGGGGACAATTCCGTGAAACACAGTCCGGCTGCTCTGAAGCTGTGTTCGCTTGATTCCAAGTTTCTCAAGCGTATCCTTGTACAGGATGTTGATACTGCTGCCTCCGTCTATCAGTACTCGCGAGAAGCGAGCGGCCCGCCTGTCCGTGGCTAGGGTGGCGCCTGGGTGATCGGCTCTGCTCCAACTGATGGGCCTTTCGGACCAATGCATGAACTCTGGAGTGCTTGATGCAACTGCATTTACTTCTTGCTGCTGCTGGCGCCTGCTGCGCCGGTCGTCCGCTACACTGGTGAACACCACGTAGGCTCCATGCTCGTCTGGGAACTCGTCTTGTATTGCGCCGACTGGCCTGACGGCCGGCTGCTGGGGCTGCTACGGAGGAGGCGGCCCAGCAGGAGGGGGAGGGAGCAGGCCGTCCCCCTTGGCGATTCTGGTCAGCCAGTGACATTTCCGGGTGGTATGGTTGGACGGCTTCCCGCCGCTGTGGAACTTGCAGGGACCGTCCAGAGTCTGCTCGTAGGAGAAAGCCGGCAGCCAGTTGGACTTGCCGCCCTTCTGCCGCTTTACCGGAGGCGGTCCCTCCAGTTGCTGGCCCTCCGCCGTTGCCACCTGCCGACTGCTGGAAGTCGGCAGCGGGGCCTTGCGCTTCTGGTCATTCTGCTGCCGCCGACTGGTGTCTCCAGCCGGAGTTCGTGGAGCCTGAGGGGCGACTTTGCCAGTCGCGCTGACCCGAATCTCCGCCTTCATGGAGGAGTCGGCCATGGTGTACTTGTCCGCCGTGATCAGCAGCTCGTCGAGGGTCTTGGGCTCATCGCAGAGGAGCTTGTGCTTGAGGAGGGTGCCTTCTCTGCACCCAGCAGTAAAGTACTCAATGGCCTGCACCTCGTGCACGCCCTCGCAGGAGTTTCGGAGTTCGCCCCAGCGCGTGAGGTAGTCGCGAGTAGACTCGTCAGGGCCTTGCACGCACAAGGAGAGATGGCGCGGCTTGGGAGGTCGCTTGTACGTGCTCGTGAAGTTGCGGACGGAAGCCTCGGTGAAGTCAACCCAACTGTTGATGCTGCGGGGCTTCAGACTGTTTAACCACGTCCGAGCCGAGCCTTGGAGCATGAGCGGGACGTATCTTACGGCAACACGCTTGTTGCCGTTCGCTATGTTGACAGCCGTAGAGTAGTCGATCAGCCAATCCTCCGGCTTCACGGTGCCGGTATACTTGGGCGTGTCTCGGGGGAGCATGAACCCTTTGGGAAAGGGCTCGTCTCGGATGCGGGGTCCAAAGGAGGGGGGACCCAACTCGTCTTCTTCTTCCAGCGCCAAGGATCGGTGGAGTCGGTCGATCCGGTGGCGGGCGTCATTCTTTCCGACTCCCTCTCGGTGGCCAAGGCGGTCGCCGAGAGTCGGATGTTCTACGGGCGGTGGGGAGACTCGCCTTTCTCCGCGAGGAGGGGGAGGCTGGTAGTCGTCCCGCCGTTCCACTGCCCTGGGGCGGCCGTCTTGGTCGTGCTCGATGGTGATATGAGTCCGGCCATGGCTGATAGCCGGCTCCTTGTCCTTCTTCCCACGGGCTCCGCCAGTCGGCATCCGAGACGTCGCACCTTGGTCTCGGCGAAGCGGTGGGTCGTCATTTTGGCGCTGCGGCGCCTCGGTGCGGCAGCCGACATTGTTCTGCGCGGCGGCCGCGTCGAGGAGTTGCTGAACTCGCTCTGTCATTATGCGGCGCTCTTCGCCTTCGAAGTTGTCGAGCTCGTCTGCCGCCGCCTGGGCGGCATGGATATTCTCTGCGGGCGTGGCGTACACAGGGCGATCAGCCCCGAAGAGCTTTGCGATTGCCGCGCCGCGCTGTCGGACCGCGCATAGGCGGCTAGGCCCAGTTGGAGCCGGCGAACCGCCTACGGCGCGATCCATCTCTCGTTGGTAAGCTTCTGACAAGCGCCTCATGCTTGCCAGCTTCTTTGCGCCATCGACGAGCTGAAGGCGGAGTGCCTCCAGCGTCTCGGCGTCGGCGTCCTCTGGGATCGGCGCCGCAAGGCCTCGCAGGGCCGCGTCGAGCGGGTCGTCCGCTCTTTCGCCAAAGCGCTCGCCGTGCTCAAGGATGAGGACCTCGGTGACGGTGCTTCCGCCGCTCCCCGCGTACGAGAGCGGCTCGTCGTAGACCACCACGTTGGTGGGGAACGCGTCGAGCGACGCGGTGTCGGAATCGACCAGCATCGGGTCGGTGGATCCTATGGACTCCAGGTCCACGGCAGGCTCGCCGGCGACGTGGAGTTTGTCGAGGAGGCCTGCGAGGAGGCTCTCGGGGGCGATCGTGCCTGCGTTCGATGCAGGCTCATCAGAGAGGCGAACCTCACCGATAATATCGGCGAGGCAGCTGGCCGCACAGGTGATCTCCGCGCTGTGCAGTGCATCGGCACAGACGCCATCCAGCGTGTCGGGCTGGCTGTGCTCGTCGGGGAGGAACAGGGTTCCCGTCCAGAGCAGATCTCCGGATGACGGTGCGCCTCGCCCCACGGTGGGCGCCAAATGTCGGGGGTTGGATACGACATATGCCAAAGGATGGCTTATCATGGTGGGAGTGAGTAGAACGTCGCCGGTGCCTGGAAGCGGGATGAGGCGAAGACATGCACGCCGGCGGATCTTACCCAGCTTCAGGGCTCTCCTAGGAGATAACACCCCTACTGCTGCTCTGCGGGGTCTCCGCATGATCACTCAAACAAGGTGACTACAATGGTGCTCCTAGAGCTGCTTTGGGAGGCTGGAGAGAGCAAGGCTAGTCCTCTCCTCCCGCGCTATTTGGTCTATCTCTACTTAGGTCCGAACCCTTTGCATGGGTGCCCCGGGGGGTTTATATAGGCCTACCCCCTGGGGGTACAATAGTATCCGGCTGGGCGCGGGCCCCAGCCGTCTGTCTCTCAGGTCACCGTCTTTCCTGCCAGCTTCTGGGGCCCGCCGACTGGCGGGTCCCGCGGACAGGCTTGGTACTGTAGCGACACTCCTGGTGACGCAAGCTTCGTCATCGGGTCGTGGCAACAGTGCCGCCGTCTATCGGGCAATCAGTGTCGCCATTCCCCATCTTGTCTGCTTAATGGCACGTGGGGCCCTGGGGAGGAGTCGGCCGACTCCAGGGAGGCCGACTCCCACGGGTCCGTCTTCGGGCGCCCTGGCCGCCCTCGGTCCACCCACTGACAGGCGGTCCCGCCGCCTTGGGGTCGTACAGGCCGGCATCGTGGGCACAGTGTACTGCGCACTATGGCTGAGGTAAGGGCAGGCATGGCAACAGTGCCGCGCCTCCCCGGAGATCTTCCAGCGATACGGCTCACTGCAGCCATGCCGGCCCTTCGTGAGCAGGGGGGAGATAGCCACGTCGTGACCGTACCCCGCATCGTACTTCGAGATGAAGGTCGCCAGCTTGGAGTCGGCCTCTCTAGAGGCCGCCCTCCCAGAGTCGGCTTATCTCGGAGTCGCCGTCTGGGACTCGGCTTGAGGGGCGCGGCCTGCCCCGATATCTTGAAAGGTCTTGGGGCTCGGGTTAGCCTACCCGTGGCCCATTACTCCGACAAACATCCTCTACCGCGGTACCATGGAAAAGCTGGGCATCAAGGAGAATCAGCTCTAGCCCAGCCAAACCGTGTTCCATGGCATCGTCCCTGGGCTTTCCTCCTCTCCAATCGGCAAGATCAAGATTGACGTCCTATTCGGTGAGAAGACTCACTTCCGCTGTGAGCATATCTGGTTCGAGGTGGTCGACTTGGGCAGCCCCTACTACATGCTCTTGGGCTGGCCAGCGATAGCAAATTCATGATGGTTCCGCACTATGCATACCACTACCGGCGACTACAAGAAGTCGCTCGACTGCACTGCAGCCAGCTCCCTTGACCGAATTGTGGCCATGGACAGCGAGCAGCCGTCCATGCCGACTAACCCAAGGTAGCTGAAGGCGAGGGCTCCTTCTAGCCGGCTAAGGAAACCATGAAGATCATCTTGGACCCGGCGCACCCAGAGCAATACGTTGTCGTGGGGTCCAACCTCGACAGCAAATAGGAAAGCAAGCTCGTTGACTTCCTCTGTGAGAATTGGGATATCTTTGCATGGTCCCCCAAGGACATGTCGGGTGTTCCGAGGGAGTTCGTCGAGCACAAGCTGCATGTGCCGCTGGATGCTAAGCCGGTCAAGCAACCCCTTCGCCGCCTATTAGAACAGAAGAGAAGGATCGTTGGTGAAGAGATCACCCGTCTTTTGGCAGCCGGCTTCATCATGGAAGTGTTCTACCTGGACTGGCTTGCCAACCCAGTCCTCGTTTTGAAGAAAAACAACACATGGCGCATGTCTATCGACTACACGAGCATGAACAAGGCATGCCCTAAGGATCCGTTCGCCTTGCCCCGGATTGATCAAGTGATCGACTCCACGGCCGGCTGCGAACTGCTGTCCTTTTGGACACCTATTCCGGAACCACCAGATCAAGCCGGACCCGGCCGATCAACTGAATACCACCTTCATCACCTCTTTCGGCGCGTTCTGCTACATCACAATGATGTTAGGCTTGAGGAATGCCGGCGCCACCTTCCAACGCTGCATGCAGAAGTGCCTCTTGCTACAACTTGGCAGGAATGCCCATGTCTACATGGACGACATAGTGGTGAAGATGGAGAAGCGCGACACCCTTTTGGAGGATCTCAAGGAGACCTTCGCCAACTTGTGCCATTTTCAAATCAAGATCTACCCGGAGAAGTGTGTTTTCGGAGTGCTGGCTGGCCAACTCCTTGGCTTCTTGTTTCCGAGCGCAGGATAGAGTGCAACCCTGTGAAGATCAAGACCATCGAGCAGATGAAGAAACCGACCAAGCTGCGGGACGTCCAGAAGTTCACCGGGTGCCTGGTGTCTCTCAGTCGGTTCATCAGGCAGCTGGGCGAGAAGGCCCTCCCTCTGTACCAACTGATGAAGAAGACCAAGTGCTTTGAGTGGACTGACCAGGCAGACGAGGCGTTCCTCCAGCTCAAGCGGATGCTATCCACGCCGCCTGTTCTGGCTGCCCTGACTGCCAAAGAACCAATGGTCCACTACATCGCCGCCACCAACTGGGTCGTCAGCACGGTGATTGTTGTCGAATGCCCAGAAGCCGGCAGGGCACAACCAGTCCAGAGCGGGTCTATTACTTGAGCGAGGTGTTGTCTGCCTCCAAGCAGAATTACCCGCACTACCAGAAGATGTGCTATGGCGTGTACCTCGCTGCCAAGAAGCTGAAGCAGTACTTCCAGGAGCACTCCAGCATGATCGTCTACACCGCCCCTCTTGCCAAGATCATTGGCAACCGAGATGCCTCGGGCCGGGTGGCCAAGTGGGCCATCGAGCTGGCTCCCCACCCCATCCTCTACCAGCCTTGTACCGCCATCAAGTCCCAAGCACTATCTAACTTCCTTGTGGACTGGGCCGAGACCCAGTACCTGTCGCCAGCGCCGGATTCCATGCATTGGCGGATCCACTTCGACGGCTCCAAGATGCGCATTGGTTTGGGAGCCGACATCGTCCTTACCTCTCCCAAAGGTGACAAGCTGAAGTATGTGCTACAGATCCACTTCGCCGCCTCCACCAACCTAGCCGAGTACTAGGCACTCGTCCATGGGCTCCGGCTAGCCAAGGAGATCGGCATTCGCCGCATCCTGTGCTACAGCGACTCGGACCATGTGGTCCAACAATCCTCTAGTGACTGGGATGCCAAGGATGCCAACATGGCCAGCTACCGCTTCCTCGTCCAGCAGATTAGCGGGCACTTCGATGGGTGCGAGTTCATCCATGTGCCACGGGCCGAAAATGAAGCAGCCGACGCCCTGGCACGAATTGGCTCCACCTGGCAGGCCATTCCAGCTGGCGTCTCCCTCGAGTGCTTGCGCAAGCTGTCTATCCAACCTTCATCGAAATCAGAATCTATCTTCGTGCCCGCTAACCCTGGAGCAGCCTGAACCGTCCCAACAACTTTAGCACCTAGCCCGAGGACTATTGTACCCGGCCAGGGACTTCTACGATGCAACAAGGAGCGACCAACTCCAACCCGCCGCCTCCCAACCTGGCCACCCTGACGCCGGCTGTTGTCATGACAGTGGTGGAAGCCCCGTCTTGGGCGCAACCCATCCACAACTTCCTAGTGCGCGGCCAGCTCCCAGCCGACGAGGTGTCGGCCCAGCAAGTGCAAAGCCGTACGGCTGCATAAACGACCATCAACAGAGAACTCATCAAGCACAGCGCGATCGGTGTCTTCCAGCGCTGCATCGAGCCGGCGAAGGGCATTACAATCCTCAAGGACATCCATCAAGGTGAATGTGGCCACCATGCCGCCTCCAGAGCTGTCGTTGCCAAAGCTTTTCGCCATGGTTTCTTCTGGCCGACTGCTCTGGAGGACGCCAAGGAGTTGATCCGAAAGTGCAATGGGTGCCAGCTTTTCAGCGCCAAGCAGCACTGATGACCCACAAGTATAGGGGATCGCAATAGTTTTCGAGGGTAAAGTATTCAACCCAAATTTATTGATTCGACACAAGGGGAGCCAAAGAATATTTGTAAGTATTACTAGATGAGTTGTTGATAACCCACAAGTATAGGGGATTGTTTGTAGCCTTCTTAGATAAATAAGAGTGTCGAACCCAACGAGGAGCTAAAGGCAGAACAAATATTCCATCAAGTTCTATCAACCATCGATACAACTCCACGCACACTTGACGTTTGCTTTACGAAGAACAAGTATGAAACTATTTTGCAATAATAAAACTATCAGTACTTTGCGAGAATAAAACTATGAATAAATTGCAAGGTAATAAAAGTGAATAGCTTTTGTCAACAAGAAAGTCATTTGTCCATAGGCAATCGATAACAAGTATCGGTAATCATTTTGTAATTTTATATGAGGGAGAGGCATGAGCTAACATACTTTCTCTACTTGGATCATATGCACTTATGATTGGATCCCTAGCAAGCATCCACAACTACTAAAGATCATTAAGGTCATGAAACCCAACCATAGCATTAAGTATCAACTCCTCTTTACTCCCATATGCCATAACCCACTTATCCGTGTTTGGGCTGCTGTCATCCCCCGCAACACTGACAATAAGCGAACCATGAACATATTGCAACACCCTACAGTGGGCCCCCCTCACGTTTGTGCGAGATGGAGGGCACCATAGGACAGCACCATAAATAAAATATACAATCATACCAACCAAGATCACGATTAACCCATAGGAAAAAATGGATCTACTCAAACATCATAGAATAACCATAGATCAGTAGGAAATAATATATGGAGTTGAGCACCATGTTTAAGTAGAGATTACATCAGAGAGAAGGGGTGTTTCACCACTTCATAGAGGGGGAGAGAGTTGGTATTGACGGTAGCAAGATTGTTGATGAACATCGCCATCACGATCCTAGCCCCGGCGGCACTCCGGTGCCACCAGGAGAGAGAGAGAGAGAGAGAGAGAGGGGAGAGAGCCCCCTCCTTATTCTTCCATGGCCTCCCCCTAGATGGGAGGAGGGTTCCCTGTCGATGTCAAAACCGGCGGATCTCGGGTAGGGGGTCCCGATCTGTGTGTCTAAGGCTAATGGTAACAGGAGGTAAGTGACACAATGTTTACCCAGGTTCGGGCCTTCTCAATGGAGGTAAAACCCTACTTCCTGCTTAATTGATATTGATGATATGAGTGTTACAAGAGTTGATCTACCACAAGATCGTAGAGGCTAAACCCTAGAAGCTAGCCTATGATGATTATGAATGTTGTGATCGTCCCTATACGGACTAAACTCTCTGGTTTATATAGACACCGGAGAGGGCTAGGATTTACATGGAGTCGGTTACAAGGAAGGAAATATAATATCCGAATCACCAAGCTTGTCTTCCACGCAAAGGAGAGTCCCATCCGGACACGGGACGAAGTCTTGAGTCTTGTATCTTCATAGTCCAATAGTCCGGCCAAAGTATATAGTCCGGCTGTCCGGATACCCCCTAATCCAGGACTCCCTCAGTAGCCCCTGAACCATGCTTCAATGACGATGAGTCCGGCGCGTAGTTTGTCTTCGGCATTGCAAGGCGGGTTCCATCTCTGAATACTCCAAAGTAATTATCGAACACTTGAACCGTGTCCGGATCTGCAAGATGATCTTCGCATACCACCATAGAGAGAATAATATTTCGCAAATTTAATCTGCTGACAACTTTAGACAACATGACATGACACTATGGTCGGGTCATTATTTGAACCGTTTTCCCACAACCAGCCATAGCGCATATTGCGAGGCGGTTTCCTTGGCACGTCTTGTCAAAGCACAGATCATGTCCCCTTATCACGGGATTCCCATCAATATAGGTATGGGTAACCCAACCGCGCCATCTATCGTGGCGCTTGGGAAATAAGCGACCCTCAACGGGCAAGTGGGGAGGCGCACCGCTTTCGTCGCCTCTATAAAGGGACAAGAGTTCCCCATTTTTACCCACGCCTTCTTCCTCCTTCGCTAATCCATTCTTGCCTCCTCGAGCTCTAGCACCCTAGTCCATGCCTTCTCTACATAGCCAAACATGTCCGGAGCAGGAGCCAAGTGGGTGGCCTCCACCGTGAAGGAGGAGCATATTGCGAAGCTTCGGGCGGCCGGATACTTGGCCACAGACATTGCGCACCGGCTATCGACGCAAGGCAGATCATTCCAATTCCTGAACCCCACGAGAGGGTCATGTTTCTCGCCCACTTCGTCCATGGACTGGGATTTCCACTTCACCCCTTCGTCCGCGGGCTCATGTTCTACTACGGGCTAGATTTCCATGATCTAGCCCCAAATTTTGTCCTCAACATCTCGGCGTTTATCCTTGTGTGCGAGGCCTTCCTCCGCATCAAGCCTCACTTTGGCTTGTGGCTACGAACCTTCTGCATGAAGCTGAAGATCGTGAGCGGCCAGCAAGCGGAGTGCAGAGGCTCCATGGTGGGCAAGATGCCTAACATCACCTGGCTTGATGGCTCCTTCGCGGAGACCGTGAAAGGGTGGCAATCGGGGTGGTTCTACATCACCGAGCCGCGTGTCACCAACTGGGCGGCGGCCCCCGGATTCTGATCCTGAATTCCCATGCGGCTCACCTCCTGGGAGAAGAAGGGCCTGGCCTGGGGCGAGCCTGCGGAGCTGACCGGACTTCAAAACTGTATCAAAAATATGATTGACAAGAACATCAAGCTCGTTAATGTAGTCCAGGTCATGCTCATCCGCCGAATTCTTCCGTGCCAAAGACGGGCTTTTAATCTGTGGGAGTTCGACCCGGCCGAACACCGGACACTCAGAGAGCTCTATGGCATGACACTTAAGGACGCATGGAAGGTCCTGTTAAAGGGTACCGAAACACCTCCTCCCACGTCCGAGGATCGTGGACTCCACGCCGCGCGGTCCCCCTGTCCAGTGAGTTTTCTAACCATCACCAAGTGTAGCTTTTCCCAGCATACTCATGGGAAGATGTTAAGTTATTGTGTGTACTTAATCAGGAGTACGTGGAGACGGTGAAGCGGATTGACTGTCCGGCTCCGCTGCCAGAAGGTCCGGCGACCGCTCTCCTGACGGAGATGCTAGTCCCGGCGCCATACAAGGCGCCAGAAAAGAGGGCCGAAAAGAAGGCCCCGGGGACCAGGAAGGGTCTCCGGCGCAAGGCCGTACAGGACGCCTCGTCCGAAGACGATGAGGCACATTCCTCCCATGAAGGGTAGGAGGAGAAGGAAAAAGAGAGGGCCGCCCCATCCAAGGAGGCCGAAGGGTCTAAGAGGGCGGCCCAGGGGACCAGTAAGGGTCCCCAGTGCAAGGCCGTCATAGGCTCGTCGTCCGAGGACAACGAGGCAGATTCTTCCCGCGGAGGCAGGGAGGATCACAAAGAAATGCCACCTCCCCGCACTGGGGAGGAGAAGAAAAGGAAGGCCGCCCCGGGCGGGGAGGCTAGGATGCCCAAGAAGGGAAAGGCGTCCCTTCCGGATTACTCCACCATGGCCGCCTACAGCAAGGAGTGGCTGCCCAGGGGGAAGCCCCTAGTAAGATTGTAAGTATCCGCACTTCTGTTGTATTTTAGTGCGAGTTTGCTTAATAGTCTTTTATAACGCCGAACACGCATATGCAGTCCGGCCAGGGCCCATCCCGAGGTATCTTCTTCAGATGGGTCTTTGAGCGATTTGGGAATGAATTCGCTCCCAACGGCCACTTCCCCTCGTCCCGTGGACGACACAGAGGTGTTGTCCCAAAGGCTCCCTGAGCCAGGGAGGCGACTCTGGAGACGCCCCAAGGCGAAACCCCTGATGCCGGGCTCACGGGGTGCAAGATCCCCTCAGACTATGCCGATGGGAGCTGCAGCAAGTCTGGCTCCCAGCCGGACACTGTACCGGAGCCTCCAAAGGCTTCGGATTTAGGCAGGCAGGCCCTTGCTAAGGAGGGCGAGCCATCCGTGCCGATGACTTCCGCTATGCCAGAGGCGTCGGATAGTCTGCTAGAAGCACTTCGCGGCACTTCCATGGATGAAGAGCACCACACTCTTATGAGTGTGGTGATTCAGAAGGTTCTGTCCACCAAGAGCGGACTAACCGAAGCCTGCACCAGCCTCCTAACAGGATTTGAGGTAAGTAAAAAGTGTGTGAAGTTATCACCCGATAGGTAGTAGCCCCTGATACTCTGTTTGGTGTTCGGAACGAAAAGCCAAATAGAGGGTCAATTATAATCTGTAGGAGTTTAATATTAGGTGTTCATGTGAATAAACATGCGGCGCTGGTTGCCGCTGCTGCCCGCATCGCGGAAGTCTCCTGACTCAAGCTGGACTTGGAGCAGGCCCATGGGGAGCTCGGCCTCATGAAGAGGCAGCTCGAAGAGAACAAGGGTGAGTAATACCCCATTCACATATCACAAAGGATAGAAAAAAATTGGTGAGCCTAAGAAAGTGTCGTGATTTGGTAATAGGGGCCACAACCGAAGTGGCATCCCTGAAGAAGGCGCTATCCAAGGCCGAAGACAAGGCGGCCATGGAGCTTATTGAGCGCAATAAGCAGAATGCTAGGGTGGGCGAGGTACAGCAAGAGCTCCAGGAGCTCGGCAAGAAGTTCGAGTCCTTGGAGCGTGACTACAAGACGGAGGAGTCTGAGCTTGCGAAGCCCTTGTGAGCATGAAAGATGCCAAGGCCGAAGCCGAAAAGGCCCAGCAAGAAATCCAGGCGGCCAAGAAGATAGCGGCGGGTAAGACATTCTTTATGCAAAGCAAGCATGTGGAGGAGGCGTTTCTTTTACTTACCCGAATTCGGAGCTCTCCAGGGGCATTCGCAGATCTGCCACGCAGCATATCTAATGCTGCGGAGTTCTACTGCACCGAGGAGGGGAGCTCCACGGAGAAGCTGTTCTGGTCCCAGTATGCTGGAGCCGAACAATCGATGCCTCTGAGTGACCAACTGAAGCAGTTGGTTGAACTCCACAGGGCGACTGAAGTGGCTATGAAAGATTTCATAGTCCGGCTGTGGCCTGGTGAGCCCTTTCCCGCCAGCTACTTCGGCCTGATAAAGCGGATGGTGAATGCCTGTCCGCGGCTGGAAGTGATCAAGAGGTCCATTTGCATTGAGGGTGCTCGCCGAGCCTTTGCTCGTGCGAAGGTGCATTGGGGCAAGCTGGATGCAGAGAAGCTGGTGAAGGATGGACACTAGAGGGCAAGGTGCATCGGTATCCGGAAAATAATTATGATGGCGTTATGAAAGGTGCTCGTCTCGTGGCCGATGAATGTACCAAGGACACGATTTTGGAGTGAATTCACTTCTGTCATTTTTGTAATATAAAGACGAAGTTATTTGCGCTATGTAGCACCTTTTGATTTAAAATATTACCTTCTGTGCGGCTGTTTATAAAATTCTGAAAGTAGGCCAGCCGTCGGCTTCCGCCCCCATATAACTAGTATCGGGGTGTTCCTGGAAAACCCAGACACTCTTTATCCAAATATTTGGTCCCTAAAGGAGGTGTTTGGCGCAGCGAACAAGGCAATCAGACTATTCGGCTTTATAACTTTCACTTAGCCATAGAAGTCTATAATTTTAAATTTCGGTGAAGCCCCTAGAATTCGGAAGGCTGAATTGGGGCGCTATGTACGCCTAAATCGTACGAGGCCGATTCCTCGCCTAAAGCGGAAAAATCTTTAAGGATTTTAAGACCTCTCGAACAGCGACCAACTCTCGCCACATCATGCCGGTCAGTTTTCGGCTTTCTCTACTGAGGTGCTCGTCCGGAAGAACCGGGACACAATCGCAGTAGTTCTCCCTGCGCTACCTTAGCCGATATAACGGAACCTAAGGTACCAAAACAAGGGAGCCGGGCTAACCCAACTATTGACCCAAGACATGATTCGGAGCTGATGCATATAATGCTATAAGTTCGGGGTGCCGCACTGTCAAAAAGTGTTCGGACTTACCTTGCTGTATTAAGGGGCGCCATAAGAAGCCCCTGGCAAACTAAACGTACCAAAGTGTACGGATGCAACAGTAAATAAACATTATAGAAAAAATGTGCAGATAGGAATAATAAGCTAACGCTGTATATAATCTCCCGTTGATGTATAATACGTCTAAGCGTATGTTTACAATGAATGCATTAAGCAGAGATAAATAGGACTATTTGACATGTCCTATCCAAGGGCAGGTCGCATATAGGTATATAAAACAGGTATTAACGATCGTGAATGCATTCCACCTGGGTATTCCCTTTGTGCGTGACGCCTTTTGCCTCCTTGGATTTCTCTCCTGTGGAAGTCCGATAATCCGGCTCTTCTAGAGAGGCTGCCTGAAAGCGGGTTCCTGAAAGATAAAGGGGGTTATTAAAGTATGTTGCGGCTGACCCGCACTATTGACTATGCCGCTATTGCACCTCCGCCTATGCCCATGGTATTTTGAGTGCATAATTGTGTACGCGCGGCACGAATGCTTCCTTAGTGGGGATAGAGTGGAGGCCAGACTGCTAGTCGCGCTCTTGGCGTGCTTGGCGATCCAGTTGCGGGGTACTTCGGACTCGCTTGACGGTGTTCGGAGTTGTTGTCGCAGGATTGGTGGTTTGCCGGGGGAAACCACTTTGTACTTCTGCCGCGAGGGCTGCAGTATGTTCTTCTGTACGGAGAGAGCGGTCCATGTTTCCGTTGACTGTTATGACCCCGCGAGGTCCTGGCATCTTGAGCTTGAGATATGCTCAGTGTGGCACCGCATTGAATCGAGCGAATGCGGTTCGTCTGAGCAGTGCGTGATAACCACTGCGGAAAGAGACGATGTCGAAGATTAACTCCTCGATTCAAAAGTTATCCGGAGAACCGCCATGACGGATGCTGGTAGGGTGATCCCTACGATCAAAGGTGATCGGACAGGCTGACCGTGGGTTGAATTTCAGGGCGACAGGCTCCATCGCATATACGTCCCTTAGTGCTCGCTTTAGTTCCCGTTTGGGAATGTGGGTAGCGTAGATCATGTTGACCGTTTTCACCTGGGGGGGGGGGGATTTCTTCTGTCCCCCCATGTTCGGACGCCGGGGCTCATTGTCATTGTAGAGGTGCAGCCCCTTGTCCTTGTTCTCAGCATTTATCTTGCTGGCCTGCTTGAAAACCCAGCAGTCTCTATTAGTGTCATTTGCTGTCTTATCCGGGGTGCCGTGAATTTGGCATGAGCGGTCAAGTATGCGGTCCAGACTGGACGGTCCCTGATTGTTTCTTTTGGACGGCTTTTTCCGCTGACTGGATTTTGAGCCACTGAATCCGGCATTGACTGTCGTGTCTTCAGTGTTATCACCATTTTTCCGACGTTTATGTCTGTTACACCGTGGCTTGCCGTTATTGTCGCGGACGTCTGAAGTGCCTGAGTTTATTGGCGTGGTGCTGCTGCGAGCCAACCAGCTATCCTCGCCTGCGCAAAAGCGTGTCATGAGTATTGTGACGGCTGCCATGGATTTTGGTTTTTCCTGGCCGAGGTGCCGGGCAAGCAACTCATTGCGGATATTATGCTTAAAGGCTGCCAGGGCTACGGCATCCGGATAGTCGACAATTTGGATCTTTTTAGTTAGGAACCAAGTCCAGAATTTTCTGGCTGACTCTCCGGGCTGTTGGGTAATGTGGCTCAAGTCATCGACATCCAGTGGTCGCACGTATCTGCCCTGGAAGTTGTCGAGGAAAGCGTCCTCTAGGTTTTCCCAACTACCAATGGAATTTGCCGGAAAGCTATTTAGCCAGTGCCTGGCTGGTCCTTTGAGCTCAAGGGGAAGATACTTGATGGCGTGTAGATCGTCTCCACGGGCCATGTGAATGTGCAGAAGGAAATCTTCGATCCATACTGCGGGGTCTGTTGTGCCATCATATGATTCAATGTTCACGGGTTTAAACCCTTCTGGGAATTCATGATCCATTACTTCATCAGTGAAGCAGAGGGGGTGTGCGGCGCCTCTATGCCGGGCTATGTCGCGATGCAGTCCGACTAAGTCTGGTCGGTTGTGTTCGGCCCGGCCGGATTTACTGTTAGTGTATCTGATATGACGGTCGTCGTCATGTGCTGTGGCGCGCCCCCGTGATCCGTAGATCGATCTTGGTTGTCCTGCGTTGTTTTCCAATCTGTCTCACAGGTCCTGCATATTGCCCCAGGCCGTAGTAAACTAGAGTGGGGGTGCAGGCTGGTATTCGGGCTGATATGCTATTTTATCCTGGCCACGAGGTGGCCGGTCAGCCGTGTGGCGCTTGAGTCCATATTCCTTGGCTGCCAGGACTTCTGTCCATCTGTCTGTGAGCAGGTCTTGATCAGCTTGGAGCTGCTGCTACTTCTTTTTCAGGCTCCTCGCAGTGGCCATAATCCGGCGCTTGAAGCGCTCCTGCTCCACGGGGTCCTCGGGCACGTCAAACTCGTCGTCGCCGAGGCTAATATCATCTTCGGAGGGGGGCATGTAGTTGTCCTCCTCCGGATACCCGTCCGTTGCCTGTTCGTCTGGGCTGACCTGCCCGTCTTCCTGCCCGGCCTACTCGAAGCCAGGCTGATCGGGGTTGTGTTCATCTTCGGCACCGTCCGGATTGTTTTCGTCTCCAGTGCTGGTATTGCTGTGGCGGGGCTTGGAGCGGCTCTACAACGCCCATGCTTTGCTTTCTTCTTTGAGCAGTTATCCTCCAGTGCCTCATCCCCATTGGTTTCTTTCGGAGTGTCCACCATATAAATATCATATGAAGAGGTGGCTGTACACCACGTGGGTGGTGGTTCCTGCTCTTCTCCTACATCGTCGTCCAAACCGTCAATGTCTTCGGAGTCGAAGTCAAGCACATCGGTCAAATCATCGACCGTGGCTATGAAGTGGGTGGTGGGAGGGCAACGAAATTCCTCGTCGCCAGTGATACGTCTCCAACGTATCTATAATTTTTGATTGCTCCATGCTACTTTATCTACTGTTTTAGGCAATACTGGGCTTTATTATCCACTTTTATATTATTTTTGGGACTAACCTATTAACCGGAGGCCCAACCCAGATTTGTTGTTTTATGCCTATTTCAGTGTTTCAAGGAAAAGGAATATCAGACGAAGTCAAAAAGGAACGAAATCAACTGGAGAAGTTATTTTGGAAGGAAAGCAACCTGATGGACTTGGAGTGCACATCAGGGGAGTCCCGAGCTGCCCACGAGGGTGGGGGGCGCCCCCCTGGGTGTACCCCCTGCCTCGTGAGCACCCCGGAGGTCCACCGATGTACCCCTTGCACCCATATATACCTACGTACCCTAAAACTTCCAGAACAGAAGATAGATCGGGAGTTCCGCCGCCGCAAGCCTCTGTAGCCACCAAAAACCTCTCGGGGGCCCTTCCCGGCACCTTGTCGGAGGGGGATCCCATCACCGGAGGCCATCTTCATCATCCCGGCGCTATCCATGACGAGGAGGGAGTAGTTCACCCTCGGGGCTGAGGGTATGTACCAGTAGCTATGTGTTTGATCTCTCTCTCTCTCTCTCTCGTGTTCTCTCTCGTGTTCCCTCTATGGCACGATCTTGATGTATCCCGAGCTTTGCTATTGTAGTTGGATCTTATGATGTTTCTCCCCCTCTACTCTCTTGTGATGAATTGAGTTTCCCCTTTGAAGTTATCTTATCGGATTGAGTCTTTTATGAGAACACTTGATGTATGTCTTGCGGTCCACTTGATGTATGTCTTGGTGATCAACTTGCGGGTTTTGTGACATTGGGAACCTATGCATAGGGGTTGGCACACGTTCTTGACTCTCCGGTAGTAGCTTTGGGGGTACTCTTGGAAGTACTTTTATGTTGGTTGGATGAATCTGAGATTGTGTGACGCATATCGTATAATCATGCCCACGGATACTTGAGGTGACAATGGAGTATCTAGGTGATATTAGGGTTTTGGTTGATTTGTGTCTTAAGGTGTTATTCTAGTATGAACTATATGATGGATTGAGCTGAAAGAATAGCTTTATGTTATTTTACTACGAATTCTTGAATAGATAGAACAGAAAGGATAACTTTGAGGTGGTTTCGTACCCTACCATAATCTCTATGTTTGTTCTCTGCTATTAGTGGCTTTGGAGTGACTCTTTGTTGCATGTTGAGGGCTTGTTATATGATCTATCTATGTTATTATTGTTGAGAGAACTTGCACTAGTGAAAGTATGAACCCTAGGCCTTGTTTCCTATCATTGCAATACCGTTTACGCTCACTTTTACCACTTGTTACCTTGCTGTTTTTATTATTTCAGATTACAAATACCTTTATCTAGTATCTATTTTGCACTTGTATCTTCATCTCTTCGCCGAACTAGTGCACCTATATAATTTACCATTGTATTGGGTGCGTTGGGGACACAAGAGACTCTTTGTTATTTGGTTGCAGGGTTGTTTGAGAGAGACCATCTTCATCCTACGCCTCCTACGGATTGATAAACCTTAGGTCATCCACTTGAGGGAAATTTGCTACTGTCCTACAAACCTGTGCACTTGCAGGCCCAACAACGTCTACAAGAAGAAGGTTGTGTAGTAGACATCAAGCAGTTTCTGGCGCCATTGCTGGGGAGGTTAGTGCTTGAAGGTATATCTTTAGATCTTGCAATCGAATCTTTTTGTTTCTTGTTCTATCACTAGTTAAGAAAATTAAAAAAATGGAATTAAGTTTGTCTCATACGCTTCACCTTTTTAATATCTTTCGTGAGTATGATGGAAAGGATAATTGTGCTCAAGTGCTAGAAGAAGAGATCTCTAAATTGTTTGGCACTAAGTCTTTGAATGATGAGCATGATTGCAATGTTGTTAGTACGAATTCTTTGAATATCCATGATGCTAATGATGATTGCACTAGTTATGATGAAAATGTCTCCTATAAACATGTCAATTTTTGTGGAGTGCATTGGGCTTGCAAGGACACACCAAATATGGAAGATAAATATTCCAAGAGGCACAAGTACTTAGAAACTAAATGGTTGCAAGAAAGGCTAGATGCATGTGCTGAAAATTTATTTTTTCTTAGCCATACTTGTGAACTTTGCAATGAACATGATCATTTTAGTACCCAATGCAAATTGTTTCATGATCATGTAGTATCCAAAAATTGTGATAACTTGATTTCCCTTGCACATCATAATGAGCTTAGTTTTCTCTTGGGTTATGAAGAAATAAAACGTATAACTAAGATTATTCTAGAATTTGCCCTTGATAGAATTCTTCATTTTGATCTAGAAGAAATTTATATGTATTGTGCGGTGAATTGCATTGAAAATCCTTATATTGCCAATTACATAAAGAAAAGAAAACAAATATAGGATGAAGAGAATACTAATGAAAGGGAAGATGCCTCCCAATCTCCTCCTATTATTTCTTATGATGAATCAGGTAACGAGGAGGAGCTTTTTATTCAACCAATCTCATCAATAAGGAGCTCAAAGAGGAAGGTTGAACCTACACATAATGTGAAGAAGAAAAAGAAAAGAAGGAGCAAAAAAGGTAAAAAGGTATCCCTCCCAAATGATGTTGCTCCTACTACTCATTGTGATGATGATAATTGCTATACTATTGGTGCTATCAATATTTTTAATGATGAGAGTGATTATTCTTATGATATGAAATGGCCCAAGCTTGGGGAAGTTATGTTTGATGAGTATGAAATATTTGAGAATATATTTGCTGAAATTAATGTTTGTCCCAAGCTTGGGGATGCTACGTTTAATGAAGATGATATTTTTAGCATCCCAAGTTTTGATATGAAAAGTTGTTATGATGATAGCATGCCTCCTACCTATGATGATTATATTGATGAAAGTGGATTTGGAAGAGTGTCAACTTTATTTAGTGATTCCACTATCTTGGGAGA
Source organism: Triticum dicoccoides (assembly GCF_002162155.2). Taxonomy (NCBI): domain Eukaryota; kingdom Viridiplantae; phylum Streptophyta; class Magnoliopsida; order Poales; family Poaceae; genus Triticum; species Triticum dicoccoides. The sequence goes on from NC_041393.1 coordinate 576,329,666, forward strand.
GGTTTCAATGGATTATGATGAGAACGATGTTGCTACTTATGATGATTATTGTGATGAAAATATGGTATAAAAAGTAGTGATGATTATATTTATAAAACTTGTCATGATTATAATTACCCTTTTTCTGAACATTACTCTTTTAATGTGGAAACAATTTTTAGTGTTCAAGTCTCTTATGATACTCCTACTATTCCGAATGAGAAGAATTTTGTTTATGTGGAGAGTAGTAAATTTTCTATGCTAGTAGATAATGAAAAGAACGCTTTAGGTGCTGGTTATATTGTTGAATTCATTCATGACGCTACTGAAAATTATTATAAGGTAGGAACATACGCTTGTAGGAGTTGCAATAATGTCAAGTTTCCTCTCTATGTGCTTAAATTCTTGAAGCTATGCTTGTGTTACCTTCCTATGCTAGTTGATTATTGTTCCCATAAGTTGTTTGCTCACAAAATACCTATGCATAGGAAGTGGGTTAGACTTAAATGTGCTAGTCATATTCTTCATGATGCTCCCGTTATGTTTCAATTCTTATCTTTTATGTGAGCATCATTGCCATCATCATGCCTAGCTAGAAAGGCATTAAAGAAAAGTGCTTGTTGGGAGACAACCCAATATTTATCCTTACTGTTTTTGTGTGTCCACATGATTATGGTACTGTAGTAATCATGTTTTATAGCTTTTGTTTCAATAAAGTGCCAAGTAGAACCTTTGGGAAGACTTGGGTGAAGTTTATGTGATCTTGCTGTGAAAAACAGAAACTTTAGCGCTCACGAGATTAGCTGCCATTTTTTACTGGAGAGTGATTTTAGGTTGATTCTTTTTGAAGATGATTAATAGACAAATTACTCAGGTCCAGCAATTTATTTAATAATTTTTGGGGTTCCAGAAGTATACGTTTTATACAGATTACTACAGACTGTTCTGTTTTTGACAGATTCTGTTTTCTATGTGTTGTTTGCTTATTTTGATGCATCTATGGCTAGTATTAAGTGGTATGAACCATAGAGATGTTAGAATAAACTATATATTACACCAATACGAATTTAGAATGAGTTCATTACAGTACCTAAGTGGTGGTTTAATTTTCTTATACTAACGGAGCTTACGAGTTTTGTTTTGAGTTTTGTGTGGTTGAAGTTTTCAAGTTTTGGGTAAAGATTCGATGGACTATGGAATAAGGAGTGGAAAGAGCCTAAGCTTGGGGATGCCCAAGGTACCCCAAGGTAAAATTCAAGGACAACCAAGCAACTAAGCTTGGGGATGCCCCGGAAGGCATCCCCTCTTTCGTCTTCGTTCATCGGTAACTTTACTTGGAGCTATATTTTTATTCACCACATGATATGTGTTTTGCTTGGAGCATCATTTTATTTTGTTAGTTTTTGCTTGCTGTTAGTTAGAATAATGTTTTTAATCTTTAGTTTCAATAAAAAAAGTCAAGGATAGCCTTTGCCATGCTTATTTTGCTAGTTTGCATGTTGCTGTTTGAAAACAGAAAGTTTACCGCTGTTGCAAATATTCCCTAGAAAAGTCAGAGCATGTTCTAACGTTGAATCTTTTTGCATAAAGATCTGATAAATTTATTACAGTGGGAATTTTAGTTCATAATTTTTGGGGTCAGGGAAGTATTGATACTCTTGCATTCTTTACTGACTGTACTGGCTTGGCAGATTGCTATTATGTTTGCATTGTTTGCGTATGTTTTCTTGTTTAATGATTCTATTTGAGGATAGGAGTATTAAATATATAGAGGCATTTAGTATGCAATGTTGAATAATTTAAGTGATTTGTTACAGTAGAAAATGATAAAGTTTTGCATTGGTTTATACTAACCTATCTCACGAGTTCTTGTTGAGTTTGTTGTGAATGAAGCTTTTGATAAAAAGAGAAACCATGATATGAGAGGAATTAAGGAGACACAAAAGTTCAAGCTTGGGGATGCCCAAGGCACCCTAAGATAATATTTCAAGAAGTCTCAAGCATCTAAGCTTGGGTATGCCCGGTAGGCATCCCACCTTTCTTCTTCAACAACTATCGGTTAGTATCGGTTGAGCCTAAGTTTTTGCTTCTTCACATGAGTTGTGCTATCCTTGCTTTGTAGTTTTATTTAGCTTTGCTTGATGTTTGAATAAGTATCAAGACCTGAAATTCTTTAATGAGAGAGAGCCATACACAAATTGGAATTTGCTAGAATACTATATGTGCTTCACTTATATCTTTTGAGCTTGATAATTTTTGCTCTAGTGCTTCACTTATATCTTTTAGAGCACGGTGGTGGATTTGTTTTAAAGAAACTATTGATCTCTCATGCTTCACTTAGATTATTTTGAGAGTCGTTATTAGCATGGTAATTTTCTTAATGATAATATACTTGGTATTCAAGATATGTGAAACTTTCTTTTGAGTGTGTTGAATACTAAGATAAGTTTGATGCTTGATAATTGCTTTGAGATATGGAGGTGATAATATCAAAGTCGTGCTAGTTGAGTAATTTTGAATTTGAGAAAATGCTTGTGTTGAAGTTTGCAAGTCCGGTAGCATGCACGTATGGTTAAAGTTGTGTAACAAATTTGAAACATGAAGTGTACCTGGCTTGTGCAACCTTATGAGTGGCGGTCGGGGACGAGCGATGGTCTTTTCCTACCAATATATCCCCCTAGGAGCATGCGCGTAGTACTTGATTTTGATGACTTCTAAATTTTTGCAATAAGTATATGAGTTCTTTTGACTAATGTTGTGTCCATGGATTATACGCACTCTCACCTTTCCGCCTTTGCTAGCCTCTTCGGTACCGTGCATTGCCCTTTCTTACCTTGAGAGTTGGTGCAAACTTCGCCGGTGCATCCAAACCCCGTGATACGATACACTCTATCACACATAAACCTCCTTATATCTTCCTCAAAACAGCCACCATACCTACCTATCATGGCATTTCCATAGCCATTCCGAGATATATTGCCATGCAACTTCCATCATCATATTCATGACATACATTACTTTTGTCATATTGCCATTGCATGGTCATGTAGTTGACACCTTATTTGTGGCAAAGCCACCATGCATTATTTTTCATACATGTCACTCTTGATTCATTGCACCATCCCGGTACACCGCTGGAGGCATTCATATAGAGTCATATCTTGTTCTAAGTATCGAGTTGTAATTGTTGAGTTGTAAGAAAAATAAAAGTGTGATGATCATCATTATTAGAGCATTGTCCCAGTGAGGAAAGCATGATGGATACTATGATTCCCCCATAAGTCGCGATGAGACTCCGGACGAAATAAAAGAAAGGCCATAAAAAAGAGAGAAAAGGCCCAAATAAAAAAAAAGAGAAAAAGAGAGAAGGGACAATGCTACTATCCTTTTACCACACTTGTGCTTCAAAGTAGCACCATGATCTTCATAATAAGAGAGTCTCATATGTTGTCACTTTCATATACTAGTGGGAATTCTTCATTATAGAACTTGGCTTGTATATTCCAATGATGGGCTTCCTCAAAAGTGCCCTAGGTCTTCGTGAGCAAGCAAGTTGGATGCACACCCACTTAGTTTCTTTTGTTGAGCTTTCATATACTTATAGCTCTAGTGCATCCGTTGCATGGCAATCCCTACTCACTTACATTGATATCTATTGATGGGCATCTCCATAGCCCGTTGATACGCCTAGTTGATGTGAGACTATCTTCTCCTTTTTGTCTTCTCCACACAATCCCCATCATCATATTCTATTCCACCCATAGTGATATATCCATGGCTCACGCTCATGTATTGCATGAAGGTTGAAAAAGTTTGAGATTATTTAAGTATGAAACAATTGCTTGGCTTGTCATCGGGGGTATAGAAGTTGGGAACATCTTTGTGTGACGAAAATGAAGCATAGCCTAACTATATGATTTTGTAGGGATGGACTTTCTTTTGCCATGCTATTTTGAGAAGACATGATTACTTTGATTAGTATGCTTGAAGTATTATTATTTTTATGTCAATATGAACTTTTGTCTTGAATCTTTCGGATCTGAATATTCATGCCACAATTAAGACGATTTACATTGAAATTATGCCAAAGTATCACTCTGCATAAAAAATTCTTTTTTATCATTTACCTACTCGAGGACGAGCAGGAATTAAGCTTGGGGATGCTTGATACGTCTCCAATGTATCTATAATTTTTGATTGCTCCATGCTACTTTATCTACTGTTTTAGGAAATATTGGGCTTTATTATCCACTTTTATATTATTTTTGGGACTAACCTATTAACCGGAGGCCCAGCCTAGATTTGCTGTTTTATGCCTATTTCAGTGTTTCGAGGAAAAGGAATATCAGACGAAGTCAAAAAGGAACGAAATCAACTGGAGAAGTTATTTTTGGAAGGAAAGCAACCTGATGGACTTGGAGTGCATGTCAGGGGAGTCCCGGGCTGCCCACGAGGGTGGGGGGCGCGCCCCCTCGGCGCGCCCCCTGCCTCGTGAGCACCCCGGAGGTCCACCGACGTACCCTTGCACCCATATATACCTATGTACCCTAAAACTTCCAGAACAGAAGATAGATCGGGAGTTCCGCTGCCGCAAGCCTCTGTAGCCACCAAAAATCTCTCGGGAGCCCTTCCCGGCACCCTGCCGGAGGGGGATCCCATCACCGGAGGCCATCTTCATCATCCCGGCGCTATCCATGACGAGGAGGGAGTAGTTCACCGTCGGGGCTGAGGGTATGTACCAGTAGCTATGTGTTTGATCTCTCTCTCTCTCTCTCTCTCTCTCTCTCTCTCGTGTTCTCTCTCGTGTTCCCTCTATGGCATGATCTTGATGTATCCCGAGCTTTGCTATTGTAGTTGGATCTTATGATGTTTCTCCCCCTCTACTCTCTTGTGATGAATTGAGTTTCCCCTTTGAAGTTATCTTATCGGATTGAGTCTTTTATGAGAACACTTGATGTATGTCTTGCGATCCACTTGATGTATGTCTTGGTGATCAACTTGCGGGTTTCGTGACATTGGGAACCTATGCATAGGGGTTGGCACACGTTCTTGACTCTCCGGTAGTAGCTTTGGGGTACTCTTTGAAGTACTTTTATGTTGGTTGGATGAATATGAGATTGTGTGACGCATATCATATAATCATGCCCACGGATACTTGAGGTGACAATGGAGTATCTAGGTGACATTAGGTTTTGGTTGATTTGTGTCTTAAGGTGTTATTCTAGTATGAACTCTATGATGGATTGAGCGGAAAGAATAGCTTTATGTTATTTTACTACGAACTCTTGAATAGATAGAACAGAAAGGATAACTTTGAGGTGGTTTCGTACCCTACCATAATCTCTATGTTTGTTCTCCTCTATTAGTGGCTTTGGAGTGACTCTTTGTTGCATGTTGAGGGCTTGTTATATGATCTATCTATGTTATTATTGTTGAGAGAACTTGCACTAGTGAAAGTATGAACCCTAGGCCTTGTTTCCTATCATTGCAATACCATTTACGCTCACTTTTACCACTTGTTACCTTGCTGTTTTTATTATTTCAGATTACAAATACCTTTATCTACTATCTATTTTGCACTTGTATCTTCATCTCTTCGCCGAACTAGTGCACCTATACAATTTACCATTGTATTGGGTGTGTTGGGGACACACGAGACTCTTTGTTATTTGGTTGCAGGGTTGTTTGAGAGAGACCATCTTCATCCTATGCCTCCTAAGGATTGATAAACCTTAGGTCATCCACTTGAGGGAAATTTGCTACTGTCCTACAAACCTGTGCACTTGCACGCCCAACAACGTCTACAAGAAGAAGGTTGTGTAGTAGACATCAGCCAGCTTCCCACTCGAGCTGGACATAGTTCAGCCAAGAGTCTCCTGACAAAGAGAGAGACTTTAACGAGTTTAGCATGTCGCCAAAGGGTGAGTGCTGGAAGATATCCGCAACGGTGAACTCCATTACCGGAGCCCAACCTGATTCGGCGGGCTCGGAGGTGTGCGGACTGGAACCTACAGCCGGATACGAGTCCGAGGGTCCGGTGTCACAGGCTTCCTTGGTGGTGAAGTCTGTGTTCGGCTCTACCGCCATTGGGTGTGCAGCCTCCGGGGCAGGGTCCATCCACCCGTCCTCGGGCGACGCAATCTACCCTGGATTTAGGTCCGGGCCTCCTGCAGAGGCGATATCCCGAGCGTTGTCCGTCAGCAGGTCAAAGACGTGCTAATAGTGACTATCCGGCGCTCCCGGCATAGGCCCGAATCTGTTGAAGATCAAGTCTCCACGGATATCGTCCGTGTAGTTTAGGTTTCCAAACCTGACCTGATGGCCAGGGGCGTAGCTGTCGATCTGCTCCAGATGGCCAAGTGAATTGGCCCGCAGTGTGAAGCCGCCGAACACGAAGATCTGTCCGGGGGATAAAGTCTCACTGAGGACCGCGTTGTTGATGATCGAAGGAGCCATCGAGCCTTGAAGCGACGACACAGATGAACTCTTAATGAAAGCACCAATGTCAGTGTCAAAACCGGCGGATCTCGTGTAGGGGGTCCCGATTTGTGCGTCTAAGGCTAGTGGTAACAGGAGGTAAGGGACACAATGTTTACCCAGGTTCGGGCCCTCTCGATGGAGGTAAAACCCTACTTCCTACTTGATTGATATTGATGATATGAGTGTTACAAGAGTTGATCTACCACAAGATCGTAGAGGCTAAACCCTAGAAGCTAGCCTATGATGATTATGAATGTTGTGATCGTCCCTATACGGACTAAACTCTCCGGTTTGTATAGACACCAGAGAGGGCTAGGGTTTACATGGAGTTGGTTACAAGGAAGGAAATATAATATCCGAATCGCCAAGCTTGTCTTCCACGCAAAGGAGAGTCCCATCCGGACATGGGACAAAGTCTTAAGTCTTGTATCTTCATAGTCCAACAGTCCGGCCAAAGTATATAGTCCGGCTGTCCAGATACCCCCTAATCCAGGACTCCCTCATTCCCCCTCTGGTCCATGGTCTCCATGGCGTCGGAGGGGCGGGAGCCCCTTCGACATTGGATCTCCCTCTCTGTTCTCTTTTGTTTTTCGTTCCCCGGATCTAGCCCTTCACGGTTTCTTAAATTCCTAGAGATCCGTAACTCTGACTGCAGTGATCTTTTTACACAATTTTTTCCGGATATAAGCTTCCTTGCACCCAAAGTATAGCTCCAACCGATGTTCGAGGAGGGCACGATACACCAGGGTGCACCTGGGCCTCCGTTTACATTGATTCCACCTCCTAAAATTCACAAATATTCCAAAATAATTCTCAGTAGAGTTTCATGACGTTTGGACTTCGTTTGATATGGATTTTCTACGATACAAAAACATGCAACAAACATGAACTGGCACTGGGCACTGGATAAATAAGTTAGTCCAAATAAATCATATAAAAAGTAGCCGAAAGTATGTAAAAGTTGAATAATATTGGCATGAAACAATCAAAAATTATAGATACGACAAAGACGTATCAGCATCCCCAAGCTTAATTCCTGCTCGTCCTTGAGTAGGTACATGATAAAAAATATAATTTTTTGATGTGGAATGCTACCTAACATAATCTTGATCATATATCTAGTCATGGCATGAATATTAAGACATAAGTGATTCAAAGCAATAGTCTATAATTTGACATAAAGACATCAATACTCAGGCATCCCAATAAACAATCATGTCTTTCAGAATATCAACACTAAACAAAGTTATCCCTACAAAATCATATAGTCTTGTCATGTTCTGTCTTCTTAACACAAAGTATAAATCATGTACTACCCCGGTGTCAGCCAAGCAATTGGTTCATACTTTTTAACGCGCTTAAGATTTTTCAACCCTCATGCAATACATGAGCGCAAGCCATGGATACAACACTACGGGTGGAATAGAGTATGATGATAGGGGTAAATATAAAGAAGACAAAAAAGTAAGAAAGTCTCACATCAACGCGGCTAACCAACGGGCTATGGAGATGCCCATCAATTGATATCAATGCGAGGAGTAGGGATTGCCATGCAACGAATTCACTAACAGCTATAAGTGTATGAAAGCTCCATATGAAAACTAAGTGGGTGTGCATCTAATCCTACAACGAAAAATTCCCACTAGTATATGAAAGTGACAACATATGAGACTCTCCATATGAAAAACATGGTGCTACTTTGAAGCACAAGTGTGGTAAAGGATACTAACAATGCCCCTTCTCTCTTTGTTTTTTTTTCTTTTTTTCTTTTATTTTCTCATTGTACGGAGTCTCATCCCGACTTGTGGGGGAATCATAGTCTCCATCATCCTTTCCTCACTGGGGCACTGCTATAAAAATGATGATCATCACACTTCTATTTACTTATAACTCAAAAAGAATAAAAATTACAACTCGATACCTATAACAAAATATGACTCTGTATGAATGCCTCTGGCAGTGTACCAGGATGTGCAATGATCTAGCATAACATGTATAAAAAATGATGCATGGTGGCTGAGCCACAACTACTATGTCAGCTGTATGATAATGCAAAGCAATATGACAATGAATGCTCAAGTCATCAAAACGGAAGCGGTGGAAGTTGCATGGAAATATATCTCGGAATGGCCGTTGAAAAACCATAATAGGTAGGTATGGTGGATGTTTTGAGGAATATATAATAAGGCTTATGTGTGATAGAGCGCACAATATCACGGGGTTTGGATGCACCTGCAAAGTTTGCACCAACTCTCGAGGTGAGAAAGGGCAATGCACGGTACCGTAGAGGCTAGCAAATTGCGGAAAGGTAAGAGTGTGTATAATCCATGGACTCACATTAGTCATAAAGAACTCATATACTTACTGCAAAAGTTTATTAGCCCTTGAAGCAAAGTAATACTACGCATGCTCCTAGGGGGGAGGTTGGTAGGAGTTAACTATCCCGCCCCCCGACCTTCACACAAAGATAGACAATCAAGGATAAATTGTGCTCCAACTTCCTGGCATAACGAGAAACTATACATGCATGCTTCGGGAATCACAAACCTTAACAACAATATTCTTACTAACCACAACCGTTTACTAGTACTTCCCACATATTTCATCTCTATATCGCAAAACTATTGCAAGGAATCAAACATATCATATTCAGTGATCCATAAGTTTTATGTAGGATTTTTATGACTAACCATGCAATTGACCAATTCCATTTGTCTCTCTAAATAGATATAAGTGAAGCATGAGAGTTTAATTCTTTCTACAAAAGATCATTCTCTAAAAAATATAAGTGAAGCAAAAGAGCATTCTGTGAACATTGTTTTTCTATGTGAAGAGAAACGGGCAATCCATACTTCAAATGATATAAGTGAAGCACATGAAGCATTCTATAAAGCCATACTCAAAAGATATAAGTGAAGTGCAATGAGCATTCTATAAATCAACCCTGGGATATCTCATACCAGCATGGTGAATAAAATAAAAATGTAAACTAAATGCAAAATACGCTCCAAGATTTGCACATATCACATGAACAAAAGGAAGACGAAAACGTACCAATACTTGTTGAAGAAAGATGGGATGCCTTCTGGGGCATCCCCAAGCTTAGACGCTTGAGTCTCCTTGAATATTTACTTGGGGTGCCTTGGGCATCCCCAAGCTTGAGCTCTTGCCTCTCCTCCTTCTCCTCATATTGAGACCTCCTCGATCTTTGATCACTTCATCCACACAAAACTCAACCGAAAGCTCGATAAGATCCGTTAGTATAATAAAGCAAATAACTACTCTAAGTACTATTGCAAATCAATTCATATTTTGTTTTTGCATTGAAGCTACTGTAATATAACTTTTCCATGGCTTATACCACTGATAGAATTGATAGTTTCATCAAAACAAGAAAAACAATGCATCAAAAACAGAATATGTCTTAAACAGGACAATCTGTAGTAATCTGAACACCTACCATACTTCTGGTACTCCAAAAATTCCGAAACAATTATGACAAATTTTTTTGTATAGCTAGACTGTGCAAAAAGTTCCAGAAACGTTTGACGTTCCAGTAAACAAATGTAAAATTGCGTGCTACAACCAAAGTTTTTGTTCTTGCACTGCACATACCAACAAGCAATCTACTCATCCTAAAGGAAAATCTTGGCACATTATTTTTATAATACAATGGAATTGTACAAGGGGGTAATTATTTTTGCGAGAATCTTCATGAAAAATTCTACATTGTTTCCATGAGCATGAACACAAGTGTTCAAGGTCGACCCTCACTTCCGCAATGCATCACCTTTCAATTGCTTCCCTTTTGTGAAATTTTTTAAGTTCCCCTCTATTTTTTTTGTTTTTAAAGTTTATAAAAGCACTCAACAGAAATAAATGAATCTCTAAAACTTCCAGGTTGTCTCCCTAGCAGTGCTTTCTTTAAAGCCATTAAGCTAGGCATAAAGTGCTTAAGTAATGGATCCACCCGGATCCCAAGGTATATCAAAGCCAATTTGAATTAGCAATGATTTGGCATTTAGTAGTGAGCACAAAGCAACATATATCAAGAAATGACAAAGTCTAACTCTCTTCCTATGCATCGGCATGTCATACAAGAACAATTCATGCACATCAAGTAAAGGCCAACACATAGCATACGTAGTTTCTTGAAATTTTATCGGGTTGGAAACATAGTGAGGTGGAGATGTAGTTCCTCTCTCATAATAATTGCAAGTAGGAGCAGCAAGCACATGGATATTATATTCATCAAAATTATCACGTGCAACGGTAAAAGGCAACCCATCAATATAATCCTTAATAAGAGCAAACTTCTCCGATATAGTGTAGTTTGGAGAATTCAAAAATATAAGACTATCATGTGTGGGTGCAATAGCAAAAATTTCATGTTTAACATAAGGAACAATAGCAAGTTCATCTCCAATAGCATAATTCATATTGGCATCTTGGCCACAAGCATAACAAGCATCATCAAAAAGGGATATTTCAAACGAATCAACGAAATTATAGCAATTATCATAGCATTCATCCTTCGGTAAGAACTAAGGGACATTAAACAATGTATGAGTTGAAGAGTTACTCTCATTAGAAGGTGGCACGGGTAGCTAATCCGCTCTTCCTCCTTTTGTTCTTCGCTCTCCTCATCATCTTTTTCATCCAATGAGCTCACAGTTTCATCAATTCCTTCTTGCATAGACTCCTGCAACATATTAATCTCTTCTTGGACAGCGAAGACTTTCTCAATAAATGCATCAATATCGGAATTGTATTTGTAATTATCATAGCAATATTTAAGGATGGAAAAATTCTCAGGTCTATAAACATCATCATCAAAAGCTTCATACTTTAAAAACAAAGATTCAATTTCATAAGCACCCTTAAAAGCAACAATTCTTCTATTTGTTCCACATTGTAATAATCATATATACCATTGGAATAAGAAGCCAAGGTTTCATTATCATTAAATTTGCATGAAAAGGGAAGATGTGGAGTGTTCATCCTAGAGCAACAAGTATAATCGTATCTCAAGCATAATTGCCCAGGATACCAATGCAACATATAAATTTGATCCCATAACAAATTCCCTTTATGAGTCAAGTGATAATCCCTAAAGTATTCACGTTGATCCAACGTGTCCCCCATTATCATGTTGAATGGGGTTTTCTCAGGATTATCAAAGTAGTGCATAATATTTTTTTACATAACAAGCATAGAGGGTTTTAGGAGGTTCCCCATCTCCATGAGTAGCAAGTACAACTAATTTTTTTGGTGTTTCGTGTTCAATATCCATAAATAAAGATAGAGAACAACTTAGAACTAAAAATAAAAACTACTTAGTGATAAAGAAAACAAGCACACACGAGAATATTCACCCCAGCTATTACTCCCCGGCAACAGCGCCAGAAAAAGGTCTTGATAACCCACAAGTAAAGGGGATTGTCTGTAGCCTTCTTCGATAACTAAGAGTGTCGAACACAACGAGGAGCTAAAGGCAAAACAAATATTCCCTCAAAATCTATCGACCACCGATACAACTCTACGCACACTTGAAGTTTGCTTTACCTAGAACAAGTATGAAACTATTTTGCAAGAATAAAACTATGAATAAATTGCGAGGTAATAAAAGTGGATAGCTTTTGTCAACAAGAAAGTAATTTGTCCCTAGGCAATTGATAACAAGTACCGGTAATCATTCTTGTAATTTTATATGAGGGAGAGGCATGAGCTAACATACTTTCTCTACTTGGATCATATGCACTTATGATTGGACCCCTAGCAAGCATCCGCAACTACTAAAGATCATTAAGGTCATGAAACCCAACCATAGCATTAAGTATCAAGTCCTCTTTACTCCCATACGCCATAACCCACTTATCCATGTTTGGGTTGTTGTCATCCCCCGCAACACTGAAAATAAGCGAACCATGAACATATTGCAACACCATACAACGGGGGCTCCTCACATTTGCGCGAGACAGAGGGCACCGTGGGACAACACCATAAATGAAATATACAATCATACTAACCAAGACCACGATTAACGCATAGGACAAAACGGATCTACTCAAACATCATAGGATAACCATAGATCATTGGGAAATAATATATGGAGCTGAGCACCATGCTTAAGTAGAGATTACAGAGGAGAAAAGGGGTGTTAGACCGCTGCATATAGGGGGAGAGACATGGTGTTGACGGTAGCAAGATTGTTGATGAAGATCGCCATCACGATCCTAGCCCCGGTGGCACTCCGGTGCCACCGGGAGAGAGGGGGAGAGAGCCCCCTCCTTCTTGTTCTTCCTTGGCCTCACCCCCTAGATGGGAGGAGGGTTCCCCCTCTTGTCCATTATCTCCACGGCGCCATAGGGGCGGGAGCCCCTCCGAGATTGGATCTCCCTCTCTGTTCTCTTCTGTTTTTCGTTCCCCAGATCTGGCCCTTCACGGTTTCTTAAATTCCCGGATATCCGTAACTCCAATTGCGCTGATCTTTTTACATGATTTTTTCCCCGGATATAAGCTTCCTTGCACCCGAAGTATAGCTCCAACCGACGTTCGAGGAGGGCATGATACACCAGGGAGCGCCTGGGCCTCCGTTTACGTTGATTCCACCTCCTAAGATTCAGAAATATTCCAAAATAATTCTCCATAGAGTTTCATCACGTTTGGACTTCATTTGATATGGATTTTCTACGATACAGAAAATGCAACAAATAGGAACTGGCACTGGGCACTGGATAAGTAAGTTAGTCCAAATAAATCATATAAAAAGTTGCCAAAAGTAGGTAAAAGTTGAATAATATTGGCATGAAACAATAAAAAAATGTAGATACGACGGAGACGTATCAGTTGTCAATTCAACCACACCTGGAGATTAATTATCTGCAGCAAAGTGATCAGTAGCAAAGTAGTATGATAGTTTTGATAATTGTAGCAGCAACAATAGTAATGGTAACCGTGATAGCAGTGATTTTGTAGCAAGTGCAATAGTAACGATAGCAGTGGTAACTCAGCAAGACCAATATAAGAGAAATTCATAGGCATTGGATCGGTGATTTGTTGGATGATATTCATCATGTGACAGTTATAACCTATGGCGATACGACATTAGCTCCAGTTCATAAATATAATGTAGGCATGTATTCCGTAAATAGGCATACGTGCTTATGGAAAGAACTTGCATGGCATCTTTTGTCCTACCCTCCCGTGGCAGCGGGGTCCTATTGGATACTAAGGGATATTAAGGCCTTCTTTTAATAGAGAACCGGAGCAAAGCATTAACACACGGTGAATACATGAACTCCTCAAACTACGGTCATCACCGGGAGTGGTCCTGACTATTGTCACTCCGGGGTTGTCGGACCATAACACGTAGTAGGTGACTATAACTTGCAAGATCAGATCTAGAACATATATATAATGGTGATAACATAAGCGGTTCATATCTGAAATCATGGCACCCGGCCCCAAAGTGACAAGCATTAAGCATGGCAAAGTCATAGCAACATCAATCTCAGAACATAATGGATACTACTAGGGATCAAGCCCTAACAAAACTAACTAGATTACATGATGAATCTCATTCAACTCCTCATCGACCAGCGAGCCTGCGAAGGAATTACTCACTCCTGGTGGGGAGCATCATGGAATTGGCGATGGAGAAGGGTTGGTGGTGACGAAGATCGAAGATTCCCCTCTCTGGAGCCCCAAACGGACTCCATATCTGGCCTCCCGATGAAGAACAGGAGACGGTGGTAGCTCCGTCTTGTGGAACATGATAATTCTTTCTCCCTGATTTTGTTCTGAAAAAACATGATTTATAGCGTCGGTTTCAGGGTCTACTGGGCCACCAGGTGGGGACAACCCACCTGGGCGTGCCTGGAGGGGGTGGCGCGCCCTGGTGGGTTGTGCCCACCCAGGTGCCCCCTCTAGTGGTTCTTGGCTCCAGAAATTCTTTTTATTGATATAAAAAATCCTTGCAAAGTTTCGTTCGAATCTGAGAGCTTTTATTTCTGCATAAAAAACAACATCATGGTAGTTCTGCTGAAAACATCTTCAGGTCGGGTTAGTTTCATTCAAATCATGCAAATTAGAGTCCAAAACAAGAGGGAAAGCGTTACGAAAAGTAGATACAATGGAGACGTATCAACTCCCCCAAGCTTAAACCTTTGCTTATCCTCAAGCAATTCAGTTGATAAACTAAAAGTGAAAAAGAAAAACTTTTACGAACTCTTTTGCTCTTGTTTGTAGAAATAGGCTTAAACAACACCCATGTTTTCAGCCAAGATTATAACTAACCATGTTGACAATAACTCTTTAAAAATTATATTAACTCATATCGATGACATAATCAACTAGCAAGCAATAATAAGATATCTCAAACAACAACACGTTGTCAAAACAACCATGATATGATATGACAATAGTGGTATCTCGCTAGCCCTTTCTGAGACCGCTAAACATAAATGCAGAGGACCTCCAAAGTTCGAGCAGCGACTAAAGATTGTAATTCATGGTAGAAAAGATCCAGTCATGATGCACCTAACATTAGCTACACACAATGCATAAGCATGATAGCAGTGCTCTCAGGTTCTAGCGCTTATTTTAGAAGGTGATGACACAACATAAAGGTAAATAGATAGTCCCTTCACTGAGGGAAGCAGTGATTTGCAGAGGTGTCATAGCTCAAGTTTTTCAAACAGAAGTAAATGAAATTTTGAGAAATGCACCCTTCTTGTTTACTTCGCGACCATCAGTTGTCAATATCTTCCATGCTAAACACATTAGTGGTGGTTCCCAAGCGATAAAGTAAAGGTTTTGACTCCGTAGGAGTTTTTGTTTGATTATTTGTAAGCTCTTTTCTGTTTGCAGTTTGGGACTAGGAATCCCTATTACCACCGCTTTCTCGTGCAATGGCGAATGAATAAACACTCAACCTGAGAATAACCCATTTAGCATGGAAGATACGGACCACCTCCTATCGTTCTATGAATAATCCAGGCGCACAAAAGGATATTTATTTGAAGTTTTTAGAGGTGGCACATGCAAATTTACTTAGGACGGCAGGGTAATACCGCATATAGGTAGGTATGGTGGACTCATCTGGAATAACTCTGGTTTCAGGTTTTTGATGTACAAGCAGAATTCCCACTTAGTACAGGTGAAGGCTAGCAAATAGGTTGAGAAGCGGCCAACTAGAGAGCAACAACAGTCATGAACATCCATTATGCATAAGTAACATTGGACACTAGCATGAGTAGGATATGAACACCATGAACATAAATATCATAGAGGCTATGTTGATTTTGATTCAACTACATGCATAAACATGTGCCAAGTCAAGCCACTCGAATATTCATAGGAGGATACCATATCATCATACTACATCACAATCATTTTAGCGCAATGTTCGCATCCAAGATAAATCATTATCCACTCCTAGCTACTTATGCATGGCATGAGAAACTATAATCTCTAATTGTCATTGTAAACATGTTTAATCATAATGAGCTGAATCATGGATACTAGGTTAAACATATTTACAAAAATAGAACAAGTCGAGTTCATACCCGTTCCTCTCTGCCACGGCCAGTTCATTGAATATCATCATTATTGCCTTTCACTTGCACGACTGAATGATATGAAAATAATAATAGTGCAAGAGTGCCATGGAGTAAGCTGGAATCTGCAAACATTTTATTCAACAGGAGAAGACAAGGTAAAATGGGCTTTTTGTTAGATCGGCAATAATGCATATGAGAGCCACTCAATATTTTCAATGTGGTCTTCTCCTCGGTATGACTCAATAAAAAGAAAAGAAAAATCTAGGGAAACACACTGAAATATTTTTGGAGTTTTTGGTTTTCTTGAAAGAAAGCAACTAAAAAGGGGAAAACAAAAACAAGACAAACTATTTACACGGGAAAGCTCCCAACAAGCAAAAGAAGAACTAGGAAATCTTTTTGGGTTTTATTTTTAGTGCTACAACAATTTAAACTAGGAAGAAAAAACAAAAAGAAGAAGGAACTATTTTTGTATTTTCTCAAAGTTTTTTTTCAAACACACAAGAAGAAAGCGAGAAAATAAATTTAACATTGATAATACAATGAAAAAGTCTAGACACCGACAAATGGAATGAAATGTGTGAACATGAATGTAATGTCGGTGGAAGTATGTACTCCCCCAAGCTTAAGCTTTTGGCGTAACTTGGTAATCAGTAGTCGAAGAAACCATGGGGCCCCATGTTGAAATTCTGAGGAGCGGGCACCTATGGATCCCACTACTGAGGCATCTCCTGTGCTGCAGCTTGGTTGTTCTGGTAGGCAAAAATGTCCGCAGGCATAATCCTGTATCCACCCCTGGCAATAGGATCAAATAGAGCAGGTGCAGGAAATGGAATAATATCATGAGTTTTCACACTAAAAACCAAGTTATAAGGAATAGGAATGTTAGGGTAATCGCCTGCAATAAACTGGCAGTGTTCCATGGGCGCACGATCTACGTGAACCTTGGCCAAAGGATAATCATGCTGGCGTACCTAAATCTTAAAGCCTACTGTCGGCATTCTGGGAACGGGGGTACCCAGACTTGCCTGTCTGTGGCCTGCGGCGTGGCTCAAGGAGTGGCCCGGTACGGCCCATCTTCGTCAACACAACCTCAAGACCCTCGCAAGGGGCCAAGCCTCGTGGGGCAGACGACAGGAAGCTTCCTCAGGTGCAGCCTCGTCAGGCTGGCTCGCGAGGAGGCGGAGAGATCAAGGCAGGTTACCTCACGAGGTGCCCATGACGCAAGCCATGACGACCGAAGCCAGGCGGGCGCCGGCCTGCGCAGTGTCCTTGTTTCCTATTTGGTGCAAAGGGGGCAAGCGCAGGCAAGGGTATCAAGCAAAGGCAACCATTTCGGTGCAACAAGACCAAGACCAGCAGAACGGCAGGATGGAGGTCATCGTGGAGCCCAGGAAGGCGTCATTGTCAGAGTCTTTGGCAGGCGAGGACCAACTTTAGTCAGGATAAGTGTACTAGATGTTCCCCTTCGAAATGGCCAATTGTTGGTGCCCTTCCCGCTCAATATTTGGGAAGAGGACCAAGGCCTTGCTCTATAAATAGGGCTAGCCACCATAGTTTAGAGGCATCTGATCCTGATCTGGAAGAGATTGATCGAACCTTAGCCAGAATCACCAACACAAGAACTCCTCCCCTCGTGAGGCAGTTATTCCTTTGTATTGTTCATCATCAGCCCCTAAGGCAATCCACCACACCACAAACTAGAGTAGGGTATTACACCACAATGGTGGCCCGAACTAGTATAAACCTCGCGTCCCTTGTGTTTTTCTTCGTGTAGTCTAGATCCTTTGCAAGGCGACGAGACGTGAGTTGGTAGAGGGAGTGATCTCCGCGCGCACCCCAGAGTTCGAACCTTAAGGGTCTGCCGGAACCCAAAATCCAACATTTGGCGCGCCAGGTAGGGGTGTGCCGGAATCTTTCTTCCACCGCCTCATGTTCCGTCGCATCGTCATCATCATGTCGGGCAACCCAACGGGCAACCCCGACCCCTGGGCGGCCTGGCCTGCCCGCACCGAGCCGCCCGCCCAGGGCGACCACAACCTTGTTCCCCAGGGAGCCTGCGGTCCGCAGGGCACTGCGGGCCGCGGGCAATGCGGCCAGGCGTCACCAGCTCTCGCGCCGCGGCAGGTGCGGTCGGCAGAAAGGGCCTCAAGCCACACCGCAACCATAACGCAGTACACCCGGCAGGAGCAGGCGAACTCAAGGGCCGCGCTCACGATGGCCCGAGAACTACTATGATGCAGGCTGCTGGAGGGCGGCCATGACGTGCTACTGGAGCGGGTGGTAGAGCTCCTGGGCTCCGCCGCCTCGGGGGCTCACCCCTTCTGCGCCCAACTGCCACCTCAGGTCCAGGGCGGACTGTACGGAGGCCCCATACGCGCCTGCGCAGCTCTGAGCAGATTCCAAGGCCTCCCCAATGCCAACCTGGCCATCAGCGCCGGGCTGCCAACAGTGCCGGTTCCGCCTTCGACCAGCGAGGGGGCATTCACTGCAGCCCACGGTCCCTACGGGCCACCATGCTACCACCCCCAAGTTGGCACCTCGAGCAGGACTGCGTGGCATGCGGGGCACTACAACGAGGCACTCGGGGCGGCGGCCCCAGAAGCGTATGTGCCGCACATGGTGGATCAAGGGCGCATGCTGGAAGAAGACCATGGCTCGTTCCTCGGCCTAGGATGGGGGGAAGAGATGCCGGAAGCTGAGCTCTTTCAGGAGCCCCAGGAGAGCCTCGTTGACCGCGCTGGAGGCAGCGACTATCGGGTACCGCTAATTCCTCAGGAGAAAGCTTATGCTAACCATGGGTCACAGGAGGTACAGGTCGCCGCGGCAGATGGCTGGCCCAATCCAGCAGCTTCCTACCCCTCAGGAGGAGGGCACCGGAGGCTATAGGAGAGGGGCCGAGATCCGGCCTCACCCCCGCGGCGCTTGGAGCAAGGCGTCCTCAGGAGGTAGGCCCTCTGCCGGGGAGGTGCCCCAGGGCCTGCCCCCGGCAGAGGACCCGTGGTCGTCGGGGGAACCGCTGGCAACCGCTCTATCCCATCGGCGGCATCCTCGGCCTCCGGCCGTTGTTGATGGCAATAGAGTGTGTTGCAAGGCGGGGCCCTCGTCTGGCGATATGAAGCAAGGCCGGTACCTGTGAAGAAGGCCCAGTGCCTGTGAAGCTTGCCGCCCCGTGACACTCTCACGTAATAATGAGTGGGGCTGTACACGCCTCGGAGTCTCCGGAGAGCCGCCCTCGGGCCTCAGGGGCTCCCGCCCAGGCCCATTGGCAGCACTTAGCTCCACGCTGGTGAGAACACGTCGAAGACTAGACTAGGTGACAGACGCGGCCTTTTTGCTTTTTTGCCTTTCTCTTGGTTGTCAATTTCCCTGGTTTGAATTTAAGTTGGATTTGAGCTTGAAACTTGCGTATGTTCAGGGAAGGGGTGTTTAGTCTCGTTCGAGCAATACGCAAGTTTCGAGCGAGCCTCCGCCGCGCGACGGTCAACCTCCTCTTGGACACGGGCTTCCCGCGCGCTGACATCATCCTCCGCCAGTGCCACCAGGATCTCCCTCGTCTCCAACCGCTCAAGGTCAAGGGTGCACTCGGCGGCCTCCAGCGCCATCGCCTCCTCACGTCTCTGGAGCTCCGCCTGGTCGACGAAAGCCCCCTTCAGAGACACAAGAGCCGCTTGACGCAGCTCCACCTGCTGCTCCAAGGAGTTGCTCCAGGCCTGGAGCTCCCACGCACGTTCCTCTGTAGCCTTGCGCTATCGCTCTGCCTCCCGTGCCTCCTCGACGGCTTGGGAGTAGGCCTCCCACGAAGCCACCAGCGACGCTTCGGCCTTCACATTGTCAAGGTCGCGCTTATGACGCGCGAGGGCGACGGCTACCTTCAGCTTGCGCCTCTCCTCAACAAGGCGCAGGCCTTCGGCCTCAAGACGCGCATCCTCGTCGGCAAGCTCCACGCCGAGCTGGCTCACTACATCGGCCGCCCTCTGGAGAAACTCTTGGCGAAGGGCGCGGCGCTCCCGAGCGTGCCCGAGCACATCTTCCGCGTCGTCCTCCGCCCCTGGCGCTTGCAAAGGGCCGCGGACCGACACGCCCCCTCTGGGCTGGGGGCTGGGGGCTGGTGCCCTCGCAAAGGCCGGGCGCGCCCCGCCAGAAGCCTGGTCTAGAGCTGGTTCGTCCCCCAAGGAAGAATGCGAGATCGACTTCAGCCAGTCGCCGTCCACGACCAAAGGAAGAGCTCGGGCAGGTTGGCTGTGCCCCAGGAGAGCTCGCGAAGGAGGGACACGAGGCGCGCAGAATCAGGATGCTCTGTTGGACGGCTCACCTCTCTAACCGGCCTCACGGCAAGGGCGGTACTTGAGCTCAGGGCGCTCGGAATTGACGGAGAGGGCACAACCTGAGGGGATGGCTCGTCAGCCGCCTCCATGAACTCGGCAGGAAGGGCCCTGCAGGGCAATGGTCAGCTGAAGCAATGGGAAGGTAAGGGACTAAGAAAGGAGAAAACTTACTCATCAATGGCAAAGTACTTCGTGCGCTTCAATAGGCGGCAGGGGTAATCATCTCCACCCAAGGCTTCCTTCCTCTTTCAGAGGGCCTCGAAGTCTACACGGAAGCGACCTAGGAGCTCGACGCAAGGGTCAGTCTGCGGCGAGGAAGAAGCGTCGAGGTGATCGGCGTCGGAGTCATTGCCTTGGAGCACACCGCCAGGTGCCGCCTCGTGGAGGGTGGCCGAGGCCTCGGGAGCCTCGGCCACAGGAGCCGCAGGCCGCAGCTCGACGCCTGCGACTGCCGTAGGGCAGGCTTCAGGAGGTGCCACCTCAGGAGTTCCGTGCGACGTCATTATCTCGACAGCAGCCCCCTTGGCCCCTGGCGGCCCTCGCCTCCCGGCTCCACCACTTGAGGAAGGACCACCGTGGGCAACCGGGAGGGCAACCACGATAACTCGGTTCTCATGAGGCCCCGTGAGGCCTACTGGGCGCAGCCCCCATTCATCAAAGCTGGGCATCTGCTTCACAAAGTTAGCCCTGCCCTGGCAAAGGTACAGCAGGGAAGCTCCCTGCCGAAGGCTGCCTGGGGAAGGATCACCAGTCAGAATCATGAGGACCTTCCTCAGCACTTCGGGCGCCAGATCTTCCTTCTGGAGCCTCATACGGTCTTCATGCCCCCAAAGGCCCACATCCAGCGAGAGTGACGCTGGAGAGGGGCGATGCAGCTCTAAAGGAACTCCTTCACCACCTTGGGCGCCGTCACATCGAGCGCCCTCAAGTTCCTGAAGCGACGCCAGACGAAGGTGAGCCGGGGGCTCATGAGCATCTCATGGCCCCAGCCCGAGTTGGGGATAGCGGGCAAGGTTGGCTCCGAGAGAAGGGGCTGGGCACTCCGGCATCCATGTATAGCCACCGCTCTCGGAACCTAGCAGCATGCGGAGGAAGGCTGAAGTCGATCCCCAAGGCAGCCGCCTCTGGCACGGCAAGGAAGCTCACGCACCCCGAGCATTGAGTGGGGTCGCTAAGGCGCAAAGAAAAGAAGTGGCGCAGTAGGGCAACTGAAGGAGGAATGCCCACCATCGCCTCGCAAACAAAGGTGAAAATGACAAGAAGAGTAATGGATTCGAGACCCAAGTGCATCATGTGGATCTGATAATGGGAAAGTACAACATTGAAGAAATCGGAAAAGGGGGAACCAGTCCCGCCCACAGGGCATCGGCGAAGAACCGGACCTCGATGACTACTCTGTCAATGGAGAAGTGAGATGCGGGCCAGACAGTCGTCCTCCCGCACTCGTTGAAGATGGTGGCAAGGGCAGAGCTGACCTTGTCCAGGGTTTCTAGATTAAGTATGATCGACTAATTGACGGCAGGAGTCGCCGACGGCGGCGAGCGGGGCGAAGGCGCGGGCTTCTTCCCCTTCTCCTTCTTCGTTGGCGCCATGTCGACAAGAAGGGGGAGAGTTCAATGTTGGATTGGAAGCAGAGGTTGGAGCTCAAGGGGAGGAAGAGCAGGAGACACGCGAATGGCGAAAAGAGGGATGACTGTGTGCAACCGCGGGTCCGCCTAGCCGGGCGCAAAATAAGGGGCATGGGGAAACAGGAACGCCCACGTCCAATCAACCGCCACGCGGCGCCCAAGGCCGCATTCTGTTGTGGCCCGCGGCGCTTCGCACTTGCCCCTTCGCTTCTCTGCTAAGCCAAGTTGGGGCGCACCTTGGGCCCGAGGGCTACTATCGGCGTTCTGGGAATGGGCTACCCAGACTTGCCTGCCTGCGGCGTGGCTCAAGGAGTGGCCCGGTACGGCCCATCTTCGTCAACACAAGCTCAAGACCCTCGCGAGGGGTCAAGCCTCACGGGGCGGACGACAGGAAGCTTCCTCAGGTGCAGCCTCATCAGACTGGCTCACGAGGAGGCGGAGAGATCAAGGCAGGGTACCTCACAAGGTGCCCATGACGCAAGCCATGACGACCGAAGCCAGGCGGGCGCCAGGCAGGCACCGGCCTGCGCAGTGTCCTTGTTTCCTCTTTGGTGCAAAGGGGGCAATCGCAGGCAAGGGTATCAAGCAAAGGCAACCATTTCGGTGCAACAAGACCAAGACTAGCAGAACGACAGGATGGAGGTCATTGTGGAGCCCAGGAAGGCGTCATCGTTAGAGTCTTTGGTAGGCGAGGACCAACTTTAGTCAGGATAAGTGTACTAGATGTTCCCCTTCGAAATGGCCAATTGTTGGCGCCCTTCCCGCTCAATATTTGGGAAGAGGACCAAGGCCTCGCTCTATAAATAGGGCTAGCCACCATAGTATAGAGGCATCTGAACCTGATCTGGAAGAGATCGATCGAACCTTAGACAGAACCACCAACACAAGAACTCCTCCCCTCGCGAGGCAGTTCTTCCTTTGTATTGTTCATCATCAGCCCCTGAGGCAATCCACCACACCACAAACTAGAGTAGGGTATTACACCACAATGGTGGCCCAAACTAGTATAAACCTCGTGTCCCTTATGTTGTTCTTCGTGTAGTCTAGATCCTTTGTGAGGCGACGAGACGTGAGTTGGTAGAGGGAGTGATCTCCACGAGCACCCCAGAGTTCGAACCTTAAGTGTCTGCCGGAACCCGAAATCCGACACCTACCTTTCGGGATTCGCCGTTGGCCTGGATGTGCTTGAGGATCGGAAGAGGCCATCGAGGTCTTGATTTGGTCACGCCCGCGCCGGCCGCCATGGCGGGGATTGCACCGTGGGGATGGGTTCCCCCGTGCGGGCAGCAACATGGGTTGTTGCCGTAGCTTGGGAGGCCGCGGTGGGGCAGCTCGTCATGAGCCTTTGGCTTCGCCGAAACCGAGCAGACTTTGGATGGTGACACGTCACTCGTCCATCTGCTCGTCCGCTGGTGGAAACTTCAGCAGCTGTTGAGCCCACGCCATGGCCTCCGAGGCTGTGCTTGGCATAGATGATGACGATGCCGATCACGCTGTTACTCGGCTCTTGGCGAAGCCAGCGGAAGCTGCACTGCGCCCCCGCTGCTGTGGTGGAACCACTTTGGCAGCAGGGTAGCGAGGCAAAGGTGCTTGAGGGCCATCAGCCCCATTGGGCGCACCAGTTCAGCCGGCTCGACCCTGGGGAGAGCGCACGCGCAGAAGTCATGCCCGCGGCTAGGACGACTGTAGGGCCGAGGCTCGCCCCGGACCGAGCGCCATCACTAAGGCTGCGTCCATTAACGGCCGGAGCGCGGCCATCAAGGTTTTGCTGATGTCGCTCTCCTCTGGCATCTTCTGCTCCCGCGTCGGCCGCGAGGGTGATGGTTGTGATGCTGCCTGCTCCGGCCACACCCCTGCAGCGTTCGCTCCCTCGTGCGTCTCCTCGCCCCCCGTGGCATTGGAGACCGCGGGTAGCGGAGGCTTCGAGGTGGACGGATGAGCTGGAGGAGCTGACTTCTTCTTGGGCGCCATGGCTGATGATGCCGTCGACGATGCAGATGGTGATGAAGATGACGCGCTGCTTATGTCTTTGGGTTCGCGCAAGCGATACCCCTACCTAGCGCGCCAAAGATGTCAAGGGAAATAATGGCCACCTATTGGACCAGGACGGTCCCTTGTTGGTTCGGCAGGGGGGAGTCATGTTGCACAAAGAGGAGACCAACGCAAGGCAGCACGGCAGGGATCACACGGGCAGTTTTACCCAGGTTTATGCCGCCGCGAGGCTTAAAATCCTACTCCCGCTTTGGTGGATTGATTGGGAAAAGTTGGTGGTGGTGCGTAGTACACCTAACCGGTAGGCTTGCTTCTGGGTAGCGGTGACTACACGCGTACGGGGGTGTGAGTGTTCTAATTTTCCAACCTCTATAATCATTGCCATGGGCCTCCTTTTTAGTCCAAGGGGTCACCACAGTGGCAAGTTGGTCATTAGACACTGGTATGATAGCAAACAATGCTATCATACCTAATTCTGCAGGCTGACAGCATGCATTTAATGCACCGGTTAGTGTCACATCGTTGGTCGCCCAGCAAGGCTTGCCAGGCTAACTCACTAGCTCCATGCCTGCTCGCTGGACACGTGTCTGGACGGGTGTCATTTGCGGGTTCACTTGGTAGGAAGTGGCCGCCATGTGCCGAATGGCTGCCACTTAATCATCCTACGTCTTGACACCACACTGATCCATGATGTGGGTCATGGTGGAGCAGTCGGTGGAGTGATCTGGTCTCCATGAGTCCCAGCAGGCCCTGCCGAGACGCCTAGGTCCTCTTCTTCTGGGGGTGGCTAAAAGCCCAAGTGCTCCCTGGGTGATTTTGGTAATTAATGCCAACATATCTCTTATAGGACTAATACTTTTATCTAGTGTATTTTAGATAAGTCTAAGAATGGAGTGGCATGGACAAGAGGATGTGGAACCCCTTCAAGATGCTAAGGACAAAGGATTGGCTCAAGCTTAAAGCTCATGACTCTACATTTTCTATTTCAGTGATCCAAGATCACATTGAGTCCATAGGAAAGCCAATAATATTAAAAGGGGATGAGGTGTTCCTTAATAGCTTGCTTGCTCAAGGTGCTTAGTGATATGCTCCAAAGCCCTCAACCACTTTCTCATATCCACATACGTCCAAAACCAAAAGTCAAACCCGGCCCCATCGATTTGATCTATCCGGCGCCACCGAGTTCATTTGACATAGCCACTGCCAGAAAGCCTAATGAATTCGGTCTCACCAATGGGATCTCGGTCTCACTGAGATGGGCTTGCAAACTCTCTGTTACCTATTGCAATAATTTCGGTCTCACCGAGATATGCAATCGGTCCCACCAAGTTTGCCTGACCAACTCTCTCTTTTGCTTATTACCAAAATCGGTCCCACCGAGTTTTTGTAATCGGTCAAACCAAGATGAGGTTTTACCCTAACCCTAGCACATCGGTCCCACCGAGTTCATCATATCGGTCCCACCGAAATGCCTAACGGTCACATTATGAACTAAATCAATCTGACCAAGTTTTTTGATTCGGTCCCACCGAGTTTGGTAAATTGTGTGTAACGGTTAGATTTTGTATTGAGTCTATATATAACCCCTCCACCCTCTCTTCAATCGCGAGGAAAGCCAGCAGAACGTGCCTACACTTCCAGCATTCATTTTCTGAGAGAGAACCACCTACTCATGTGTTTAGGTCAAGATATTCCATTCCAACCACATAAATCTTGATCTCTAGCCTTCCCCAAGTTGCTTTCCACTCAAATCATCTTTCCACCAAATCCAATCCTATGAGAGAGAGTTGAGTGTTGGGGAGACTATCATTTGAAGCACAAGAGCAAGGAGTTCATCATCAACACACCATCTATTACCTTTTGGAGAGTGGTGTCTCCTAGATTGGTTAGGTGTCACTTGGGAGCCTCTGTCAAGCTTGTGGAGTTGAACCAAGGAGTTTGTACGGGCAAGGAGATCGCCTACTTCGTGAAGATCTACCCTAGTGAGGCAAGTCCTTCGTGGGAGATGGCCATGGTGGGATAGACAAGGTTGCTTCTTCATGGACCATTCGTGGGTGGAGCCATCCGTGGACTCGCGCAGCCATTACCCTTTGTGGGTTGAAGTCTCCATCAACGTGGATGTATGATAGCACCACCTATCGGAACCACGCCAAAAATCTCTGTGTCTCAAATTGCATTTGCACACTCCAATCCCATCCCTTTACTTTCTTGCAAGTTGCATGCTTTACTTTCCGCTGCTCATATACTCTTTGCATGCTTGCTTGATATGTATTGTTAATGTTTAAACTTGTGCTTAAACTCCACCTAAAATTGAAGAACTTAAAAATTGCTACTTTTCTTGGTTGAGAGTCTATTCACCCCCCTCTAGACACCTCTTCTCGATCCTTTCAATTGGTATCGGAGCTTTGGTCTCCATTATTTTGGTTTAATCACCATTGGAGGAAGATGGATGAGTCTACGTTGGGGAGTCTTAGACATAGAGTGCCTATACTTGATGGATAGTACTTTCATGAGTGAAAAATGAGATGCTTGAGATTTTCAATGAATATCATTTGAGCAAGTACATTACCTGTCACATCCCTGGTCCTGTTATGCACTAGGCTAGACCCTCATGTGAGCATCATGTTTTAATTCAAGTGAAATTCGAATTGAGGAATTTTCAAAGCCTCAGAAGACCTCTAAAAATAACCAACATTTAAATTTCATCAAATGAGTCCAAAGAAATGTTCCTGTTACTCTGTGAAAATATTGGTAAGAGGTAAAATTCAAACCAATATTTCTGGAATCACGGAATTATTTATTTTTGGGCCTTTGACTTAAACCAATGACATATTTGAGTTGAATTTATTTCTATTATATAAGAAATAAAGTTCAAATATTTTTGTAAGTTGCCTGTGACCTTGGACTAGTTCCTGAGCTCACATCCAATCTACAGAAAGTTTTAGAAAAATGATTTGATATTTTAAATCAAATCAAAACCAATTGCAGAAAATAGAAAAGAGAAAGAAAGAGAGAGAGAATCTTACCTGGTGCTCACCTAGTAGCCCAACCGGCCCAGCACTGCAGCTGGCCGGCCCAGCCCACCACTGCAGCCCCTCCGTCGTCTTCCTCCCCTCGCCCCGAAGCAGCTGCGTGCCCGGCGCGCAGGCGAGCCGCGCCAGCTCCTCCCTGCCTGCCTGGCTACCCCCTCGTCGCCCTGGTCGCCTCCCGCGACGCCACGCAACCCCCCCGACGCTCTCTCACTCTCCCCCTGGACCCCATCCCCTCCTCTGCTCCCCTCTCGCGCGCACCACCGAGCGGAGCTCGCCGTCATCGTCGCCGTACCCGTGGCCACCGGCCACCCCTAGCCTCGCCGATGCACTCAAAGGCTCCGCCTCGACCCCCTCCTCCTCCTCACCGAGCCACGCCCCTCCAGAAGCCCCCGAACGTCCTCTCCGGGCTCGTCTCCCCGAATGGCCGAAACGCGCCGCCGCCTGAGCTCAACGTCGACGTAGCTCCGGTGACCATTTGGTCACCCTGGCGTGCCTAACTCGCTCCCCGCATCGCGTAGCGCTCCGCTAGCCTTTCACCTCGCTCGTTTGCACACCGTAGCCCTAACTCGCCCCAACCCCGAGCTCCGGCCACCGCCTCGGGCTCCACTCCGGCGAACCCCGGCCACCCCCGCACCTCCCCTTGGTCTCCCTAGATGCACGCGGTCATGGGCTACCTCCTGGTGCTCTTGGCGCGTCCAACCGCAGCCCATAGCGCAACCCCGGCGAGCCTCCTCCGCGAGATGTGGTCGCCGGCGCCTAATCCGGCGACGCTCACGTGGTGTTGCATTAGCGGCTAATCCCCCCAATTAGCACACTAACAGACACTGACAGCGGGCCCCGTAGCGGGTCAAAGCCCGAGTCAACGCGGGTTTAGTGTATGTCTCACTGACCAATGGACCCCACGGGTCAGGTTTGACCTGGGGCGCCCAGTTGACTCTGCTGACGTCACAGTGACGTGGTGCTGACGCCATAAATTATTTTCTGGATTTATTATTATTCAGGAAATTTCAGAAAATGCCCTAAACTTCAATAAATCATAGAAAATCAACCGTAAGTCAGAATGAAATAATTTATATATGAAAAATTATCAGAAAAATTCAAGGAATCCATCTATACCATTTTCATGCATGTTTGAACAATGTTTGTCCTCTGTTTTGGACAAAACAAATAAAGGGCATTTAAATAATCATATATGGAGTTGGAGTTTGAATCATGTATTCAAACCAACTTCATTTAAATCATAGCTAGGTGCATTAGCTCAAAACACCAGCATATTGCCATGTCATTATCATGCATCATATTGTTGCTTTGCATTGATCGTGTTTCTTCTGTGTTTGCCGGTGTTGTTCCCCCTCGATAGACGCTGTACCGATGATGTGATCGTTGACACTGATGAAGACTGAATGTTATCTTCAGAAGTGCCAGGCAAGCAAAACCCCCTTGTTCATTCCGATACAATCCCACTCGCTCCTGCTCTCTTTTACTGCATTAGGACAACAACGATTCAACTGTTACTTGCTGCGGTAGCTGAACCTCTTTATCCTCTGCATGACCTGTCATTGCCATAGTAAATAGATGAAACCCACTAGTATGAGTAGGAGTTGTTTGAGCCCTGTTGTGCCTACTCATTCATGCTTGTTTGTCATGCCTGCTACTGCTTAGAGTTGAGTCAGGTCTGATTCATCGGGGATGAATCAGAGGTGTGTGAACATGTCCTACTGTGTGTGAGCTATGTGTGCGAATACGATTTGGTAAAGGTAGCGGTGAGAGGCCATGTAGGAGTACATGGTGGGTTGTCTCATTGCAGCCGTCCTCAGCAACTGAGTTCTGTGTTTGTGATCCATGATTCAGCTACTACCACGCATTGGGCCCGAAACCAATGGACCCTCTCGGCTTCTTAATCACCCTTGTCCTCTGTTCATGAGTTGCAAGTAGTTTCTGGTGTTTGTAGTATGCTGGAGGCCGTGGGCAGCGCTGACCGGAGGGGTGGGCTGTGATGCGGTAGGCATGTGGCCGGGTATACCGGGCACCCGTTTGGTGTCACGGAACCCTGCACACATCGTTTGGGGCTGTGAGCGAAACTCCGGCCGGATCTCCTCATGGATGGAACCCGAATAGGCGATAAACCTGGACTAGAGACTTGAGTGTTTAGGTAGGCCGTGGCTGACACCCACGTTGAGCTTCCGCTTGAAAGTTGCCGAGTACATGTCGTGTAAACGGCGGTAAGTGGTGAGAGCGTGTGTGAAGAAGTACACCCCTGCAGGGTTAACATTATCTATTCGAATAGCCGTGTCCACGGAAAAGGACTTCTGGGTTGCCTGTGCAGTTCATAGACAAGTGAAAGTGGATACTTTAAAATGCGCAAGATAAGCGTGAGTGCTATGGATGGCGTTCTCGTAGGGAGACGGGAGCGGATCCATAGTGGTGTATTGATATGGTGAATATGTGGACTCGTGTGCGCCACCTCAAAAGAGTTACTTGCAGTCGTAGTTCAGGATAGCCACCGAGTCAAAGCTGGCTTGCTGCAGTTAAACCCCACCATCCCCTTTGTTGATAATGATGCATATGTAGTTAGTTCTGATGTAAGTCTTGCTGGGTACATTTGTACTCACGTTTGCCTATTTTATGTTTTGCAGAGGGACTTCAGTCTCACTAGTAGTTCCACGTGGGCTTCGACGTTTAGCTTGTTACCTCAGCTACGATCTTGTGCCCCCGGCAGGATCTGGTAGATAGTCAGGCTTCTCAGCCTTTTTCATTTATAGATGTCTGTACTCAGACATGATAGCTTCCGCTTGTGTTTGATTTGTATGCTCTGAATATTGGGTCATGAGACTCATGTTTGTAATATCTCGCTCCTCGGAGCCTATTGAATAAATACTTGAGTTGTAGAGTCATTTTGTGATGCCATGTTGTATTTGCACATATCGAGCATATTGTGTGTATGTTATTGAAATGCTTGGTATGTGTGGGATCTAGCTATCTAGTTGTTTATCCTTAGTAGCCTCTCTTACCGGGAAATGTCTCCTAGTGTTTCCACTGAGCCATGGTAGCTTTCTACTGCTCCGGAACACTTAGGCTGGCCGGCATGTCTCCTTCTTCGTTCCTGTGTCTGTCCCTCCAGGGAAATGTCACGCGATGAATACCGGAGTCCTGTTAGCCCGCTACAGCCCGGTTCACCGGAGTCCTGCTAGCCCAGTGCTACAGCCTGGATTCACTCGCTGATGACTGACACGTTCGATGCTGGGTCATGGATGCATGTCCCTGTAAGTTAGTGCCACTTTGGGTTCACGACTAGCCATGTCAGCCCGGGTTCTTTGTCATATGGATGCTAGCGACACTATCATATACGTGAGCCAAAAGGCGCAAACGGTCCCGGCCAGGTAAGGTGGCACCCGTGGGAATATCGTGCGTGAGGCCGCAAAATGATATGATGTGTTACATGCTAGATCGGTGTGACTTAGGATCGGGGTCCTGACAGCTTTGGTATCAGAGCTTGACTACCTGTAGGATTACCAAGCCAAACTAGTCGAAGTTGAGTATAGAAAATGCTTTAGTTATATAAGGGAATTGATTGTGGGATGGAACATAAGGCTCTTTTACTCCTTATACATCATGGCCTTCTGATCTGAGTCATCATCTTCTCTTTCGCGGGGATTAAGAACTAGGCTATCTCCTCTTTCTATCAGGATCACGTGTTACTAATCAGTAGACTTATAAGATTGTTGGATTTAAGTCTCAGTTCAGTTCCTACTACTTCCGTATGTTAATTGTTGATCTCGAAACCTTGATATTGTGCTTCTGAGTGGTTATGCCACCATTTTGTAGTATGTCTCCAAACTTTTTGAGCATTTACAGCCGTTATGCTGTCCGAGTCATCCCAGGTTTCTAAACAATCTGATGCATTTGCAAAATCCTTTTCCCTCTGGTTTCGATATTCCTTTAGGCCAGGTTAACCACACTAATCGGTGAGTTGAGGTACTCTGTTGCCTTGACATATATGTTGGAGATATTATTATGACCCTAGGTGTCTAGAGTATCACCTAGTAATTTAGCCATGTTTTGTGTTCCCCGTGTGATGAATCTGGCCATCATTCTCGAAAGCATCTCGTGATGTTATTAGTTAGTAGGTATTCCATTGCGGGGTTCTTGAACCCGAGATTCACCCTACTTACCCCATGTTGATAGTGTTTGCTCGTTCCTTTAGGTTATTAGTAACCTTTGCATTAGTCCTCGAGGTCCGTGGTATTTCCTTCTTCCAAATACTATGAACCACTTATGGCAGAAGTTTGTTGGATTAAAGGATCACAACGGGAGTGCTCTCGATGAGTTCTCCATGCTATATTGTGACTCTGCCAGCTCAACCTTTCTGCATGGGTTATCCGGAAGAATTATGTTGAACCTGGTTCGACATACTAATCTATGCATCCAGAACTCAGAAAGTTATATGTTCCTTTGAGTTGTCCCTCTTAGTTGTATTCTGACCCCCGTCTATCATTTGATAGTCAAGAGTATGCGTGCATTCGTTCATCGATGCCTATTACTCTTGTGGTCCGTCAAGCCATTTTAGTTCAGAATGACTAGGAGAAACAAACTCCAGTGCCTTGTCCATTTCCAGGATTGGGTCAAAGCAGTCGTACTCCGCAGATCAAATTGGTAATCTAGCTTTTGGTCTGTTCTACCTTGGAGTATTACCATCTTTTATATCGGGATTATTGTAGGAATTGCACACCATCCTATGAATTCTTGGTGCAGTGATACTTCTCTCCATCATTATTCATTTCTCGGTTCCCGTGTTGTTATAACCGGAATGTCGACAAGTGAATCGTGATGTGTGAAATCAATACTCCTAGCAACCTTGTTGCTTGGTAGTTAAATGGACAATAACCTCATTCTTAACGTGTTGGTTCTTGAATCATCATTCTAAGATTGATCGTGCTACCTTGTCCATCTTCCTGGTGCACATTTCGATTGATGAGTTAGGATTTTGTCAAGTCCTCGCTCATTTGATCATATCGTCTTGCCCTGAAAAGCAAGATTGTTCTCGATCTTAGTAACATATCGGTGGTTCGTGATTTTCCGAATATCTTCTCGAAAGTATCACCAGGTTGTCACCTGACTGTTATGTTGAGCTCGTGATCAAGTTGGTTTATCCTGTAAACCACCCTTTCTCCAAGAATCCGTGTTGGATACCCCTGAGCTAGTTGGTTAAGCTATGCATCAACTTGGAGAGTTGGAAGATTGAAGCTTGTCCGATTTAGTTCATCTTAAGGGATATCTTGTATGTGTGTTGAAGAAAGATGATATCTTCATCGATTGATCCTTGTGACCAGTTGTTGGACCTATTGTCTTGCCAAAACTTTGATTTGAGTGTGGGCTATCCTCAAATCAAATCAGAACCAACGATGTTCTTAATGTTGTCTTACTCGTGGTTGATCCCTCGAGCATACACCATTATATCCTTTGGTCTGACCAATACTATCACTTGTTCACATAATTCTGGAATTTCACTTATGTGGAAACCTGGATGAATTGTTGTTGAGCCCATCGACAACATTTTGTCTCCTCCATGATTCGTGTTGAACATCCAGCTAGTGTTGGAAACTTTTATAAGCATTATCTTCATGTCCCGTGCATGAAGCATATGTTCGGATGTAAGAAGTGACTTCCTCCAGTTCATGTGCATTTGATGCAAGTTGCCGCCGTGGATTTGAGAAAGTCAATGTTGCTTCCTTTGGAATCGTCTCAAATCATTCATGCATACGTGCGAAGTATTATGTGGTTCGAAGACTTGCAACCTTCATTCCATATGTAGTCCTAGCACACCAAGCCACTGATTGATTTGTTCAAGGAGAAGAAGTTTCTTCTTAAGAGCAAGACTTATGTGAGGACTTCGATATCCTCGATGATGGTTCCCCACCGGAACTCGGTAGTGTTTTATTGTAAGACTACCATGGGATCATGTTTGTCTGGGACAACGTGTTCACATGTTGTAGCAGAACCAGCTCATGTCTTGGAGCTTACTGCCGTAGTTCATTCCCCGAGAATCTCACAACGCCGTCTCGTCGATTTGTGTTGTAAACTTTCATTTTTCTTTCTAGACTTGATGAGTCTGGAATATTCTGACACCAACCAGATCTGAATCTCAGGCAGATGTGATGGTTGGAACATTTCCCAAGAACTGTAATATTGGTCTCGCGATAACCGGTAAAGTGGATGTCGTGGCCAACACACCCAGCCGGAAGACCTCCTGTTGTAGTATCTTGATTTGAGGAAGTTGGCCACCTCCCTATAGGGATTTCGTAGGATTTACTCCCTAGTTGCCCCTATGGATTTCTGTGTTCCGAAGTCCGACCTTTTTACTTGATGTTCTAGATATCAAACCATATCTATGAATGGGTTACACTAGCACATCAAGGAGAACATTAGAAGCGGAGTGCTAAATGTCTCTCGGTCGATCATCCAGATTTCGTTCCCTTGGCCTCGCTAAGGTGAAATCTGAGAAAGTGTTATCCTCCTTTGCATCTGCATCGTCCATCGCTATTCATCATGGTAGTATGTTGTGTTGTCAGCACCCTTGACACGGATGTTGATAAAACCTTGATGATTGTGGAAATGCTCAAGTTCTTGAGAGCACGCACAAGCGCTACGTGTTATCATCGGCTCTAACTGGGATTCCTCCCAGTTTCCTCGGCAATGCTATGACCTTTTCAAACAGTGAATTCACTCTCTATTGTTGGGTTCTTCCCCAGTTACCAGAATCATTCCCAGCATTTGCATTTTGTTCCCAGCTTGCACCGCCAATGTGCCATTCTACCATGGGTCCCTTCCATTTCTGGTGGTAAGAAAATTCATCCATTATGTTGGCCTCAACAAGGTAATCCACATCATCCATTCTAGTCTGGGTATGCCATTCCTTTGCACTCCACCAAACGATCGCTCGAGAATTGCCTTAGGCTGGTACAAAGAGTTTCAATGATCTCTGAATCAAAGGTAATTCTTTTTGCCACTTAAGGGGATGATTCTACGAGTCACCTTCCCTAAGGTGCATCATTATGGTATCATGGCAACTCAACTCCTCGCAACGTTGGCAATCGTTTACCACCTTCTTAGGTGTGGAATTGTTGTCTACCTAGTGAACCTTCGTCATCTGCTTCACTCCATTCCTCTAGATGTGTGCTTCGTGTCTCAGCTCGAGAGATGTTACTATGTTTTATTCCGTGAGTTGATCCCGAGTTGTTCGATCTTTGAGAAGATCGATTCCGTAGAGTTTCCCTCTGTCATCGTCATGTTGGATGAAGATTTCGAAGG
>NC_041393.1:576364913-576374148 GCF_002162155.2 Triticum dicoccoides
TCCTCTGCTCCCCTCTCGCGCGCACCACCGAGCGGAGCTCGCCGTCATCGTCGCCGTACCCGTGGCCACCGGCCACCCCTAGCCTTGCCGATGCGCTCAAAGGCTCAGCCTCGACCCCCTCCTCCTCCTCACCGAGCCACGCCCCTCCAGAAGCCCCCGAACGTCCTCTCCGGGCTCGTCTCCTACCTCGGACCCGCCGGTCGCCGTCGCCCGATTCGTTGAACTCCGGCCGTTCCCGAGCAAGCCGAGCCCCTCTTCGTGATTGTTGTGAGCTCCTCCACCGTTTCCCCCTCTTCCCCGCTTCATTTGATCGCCGTAGCCGTCGCCCCCTTTATGGCCGAAACGCGCCGCCGCCTGAGCTCAACATCGGCGTAGCTCCGGTGACCATTTGGTCACCCTGGCGTGCCTAACTCGCTCCCCGCATCGCGTAGCGCTCCGCTAGCCTTTCACCTCGCTCGTTTGCACACCGTAGCCCTAACTCGCCCCAACCCCGAGCTCCGGCTGCCGCCTCGGGCTCCACTCCGGCGAACCCCGGCCACCCCCGCACCTCCCCTTGGTCTCCCTAGATGCACGCGGTCATGGGCTACCTCCTGGTGCTCTTCGCGCGTCCAACCGCAGCCCATAGCGCAACCCCGGCGAGCCTCCGCCGCGAGATGTGGTCGCCGGCGCCTAATCCGGCAATGCTGACATGGCGTTGCTATTAGCGGCTAATCCCCCCAATTAGCACACTAACAGACACTGACAGCGGGCCCCGTAGCGGGTCAAAGCCCGAGTCAACGCGGGTTTAGTGTATGTCTCACTGACCAATGGACCCCACGGGTCAGGTTTGACCTGGGGCACCCAGTTGACTCCGCTGACGTCACAGTGACATGGTGCTGACGCCATAAATCATTTTCTGGATTTATTATTATTCAGGAAATTTCAGAAAATGCCCTAAACTTCAATAAATCATAGAAAATCAACCGTAAGTCAGAATGAAATAATTTATATATGAAAAATTAACAGAAAAATTCAAGGAATCCATCTGTACCATTTTCATGCATGTTTGAACAATGTTTGTCCTCTGTTTTGGACAAAACAAATAAAGGGCATTTAAATAATCATATATGGAGCTGGAGTTTGAATCATGTATTCAAACGAACTTCATTTAAATCATAGCTAGGTGCATTAGCTCAAAACACCAGCATATTGCCATGTCATTATCATGCATCATATTGTTGCATTGCATTGATCGTTTTTCTTCTGTGTTTGCCGGTGTTGTTCCCCCTCGATAGACGCTGTACCGATGATGTGATCGTTGACACTGATGAAGACTGAATGTTATCTTCAGAAGTGCCAGGCAAGCAAAACCCCCTTGTTCATTCCGATACAATCCCTCTCGCTCCTGCTCTCTTTTACGGCATTAGGACAACAACGATTCAACTGTTACTTGCTGCGGTAGCTGAACCTCTTTATCCTCTGCATGACCTGTCATTGCCACAGTAAATAGATGAAACCCACTAGTATGAGTAGGAGTTGTTTGAGCCCTGTTGTGCCTACTCATTCATGCTTGTTTGTCATGCCTGCTACTGCTTAGAGTTGAGTCAGGTCTGATTCATCGGGGATGAATCAGAGGTGTGTGAACATGTCCTACTATGTGTGAGCTAAGTGTGCGAATATGATTTGGTAAAGGTAGCGGTGAGAGGCCATGTAGGAGTACATGGTGGGTTGTCTCATTGCAGCCGTCCTCAGGAACTGAGTTCTGTGTTTGTGATCCATGATTCAGCTACTACCACGCATTGGGCCCGAAACCAATGGACCCTCTCGGCTTCTTAATCACCCTTGTCCTCTGTCCAGGAGTTGCAAGTAGTTTCTGGTGTTTGTAGTATGCTGGAGGCCGTGGGCAGCGCTGACCGGAGGGGTGGGTTGTGATGCGATAGGCACGTGGCCGGGTATACCGGGTGCCCGTTTGGTGTCACGGAACCCTGCACACATCATTTGGGGCTGTGAGCGAAACTCCGGCCGGATCTCCTCATGGATGGAACCCGAATAGGCGATAAACCTGGACTAGAGACTTGAGTGTTTAGGTAGGCCGTGGCCGACACCCACGTTGGGCTTCCGCTTGAAGGTTGCCGAGTACATGTCGTGTAAACGGCGGTAAGTGGTGAGAGCGTGTGTGAAGAAGTACACCCCTGCAGGGTTAACATTGTCTATTCGAATAGCCGTGTCCACGGAAAAGGACTTCTGGGTTGCCTGTGCAGTTCATAGACAAGTGAAAGTGGATACTTTAAAATGCGCAAGATAAGCGTGAGTGCTATGGATGGCATTCTCGTAGGGAGACGGGAGCGGATCCATAGTGGTGTATTGATATGGTGAATATGTGGACTCGTGTGCGCCACCTCAAAAGAGTTACTTGCAGTCGTAGTTCAGGATAGCCACCGAGTCAAAGCTGGCTTGCTGCAGTTAAACCCCACCATCCCCTTTGTTGATAATGATGCATATGTAGTTAGTTCTGATGTAAGTCTTGCTGGGTACATTTGTACTCACGTTTGCCTATTTTATGTTTTGCAGAGAGACTTCAGTCTCACTAGTAGTTCCACATGGGCTTCGACGTTTAGCTTGTTACCTCAGCTACGATCTTGTGCCCTCGGCAGGATCTGGTAGATAGTCAGGCTTCTCAGCCTTTTTCATTTATAGATGTCTGTACTCAGACATGATAGCTTCCGCTTGTGTTTGATTTGTATGCTCTGAATATTGGGTCATGAGACTCATGTTTGTAATATCTCGCTCCTTGGAGCCTATTGAATAAATACTTGAGTTGTAGAGTCATTTTGTGATGCCATGTTGTATTTGCACATATCGAGCATATTGTGTGTATGTTATTGAAATGCTTGGTATGTGTGGGATCTGGCTATCTAGTTGTTTATCCTTAGTAGCCTCTCTTACCGGGAAATCTCTCCTAGTGTTTCCACTGAGCCATGGTAGCTTGCTACTGCTCCGGAACACTTAGGCTGGCCGGCATGTGTCCTTCTTCGTTCCTGTGTCTGTCCCTCCGGGGAAATGTCACGCGATGAATACCGGAGTCCTGTTAGCCCGCTATAGCCCGGTTCACTGGAGTCCTGCTAGCCCAGTGCTACAGCCTGGATTCACTCGCTGATGACCGACACGTTCGATGCTGGGTCATGGATGCCTGTCCCTGTAAGTTAGTGCCACTTTGGGTTCACGACTAGCCATGTCAGCCCGGGTTCTTTGTCATATGGATGCTAGCGACACTATCATATACGTGAGCCAAAAGGCGCAAACGGTCCCGGGCCAGGTAAGGTGGCACC
Source organism: Triticum dicoccoides (assembly GCF_002162155.2). Taxonomy (NCBI): domain Eukaryota; kingdom Viridiplantae; phylum Streptophyta; class Magnoliopsida; order Poales; family Poaceae; genus Triticum; species Triticum dicoccoides. The sequence goes on from NC_041393.1 coordinate 576,368,222, forward strand.
CGTGGGAATACCGTGCGTGAGGCCGCAAAGTGATATGATGTGTTACATGCTAGATCGGTGTGACTTAGGATCGGGGTCCTGACATTACAATCCTTGTGCTTGCCTTGTTGATCCTTCGCATCCCACTCCCGATTAGGATCTTGACATGATTCACAATCTTAGAACTATCAATCTTATCATTAGAGGATTGCCTAGAAACTTGATTGCTAGCTTGTCTACTCTTGATTGTGCTTATACTATATGGAGATTTCTTGAGGAAAGATTTCCAAACTATTCCTTGCAAAATCTATATGATATTCTTCATAAGTCAATTTCCTTGAATATAATGAGTACTAGTGATCCTAAGTTTGATGATTCTCTGTTTGAGCTTCGTGACCTTATGCGTGCCAAAGGAGATGTTGGAATCGTTAGCAATATTATCGCCGAAGCCATTAGATTTCATAAAGATGATTATTGTCATAATCATTTATCTAATGAATCACTCTCTCCAGGAATTGACCCATCACATGACGATGTTGAACATGGATACTATGACGAGGATGATGATATTGACTATGCACTACTAGGGAAAAGCTTAGCAGCAGTGCTGGTTTTAGGGTTATCAGTAGCACGGGAGGCCACGCTACTAATAAGGCGCTACAGCTAAACCATAGCAGCAACGCGTGCGCACCCGCGCTACTGATATACAAGTGTAGCAGCAGCGTTCTTCTGTGGAGATCGCTACTGCTAATAGCTATAGCGCGCTTCCCCTGTGCGCGCTACTAATACTACCGCGCTGCTGCTAACTTTTCTCCACTCGCTACTGCTAATTTTAATATATTTTTTTCTGCATATTTGTTTTGTATTTGAACAGGCTTTATAGAAGAATCTTTAGCACATACAAATGTCATCATGATACACATACAAATGTCATCATGATACACATACAAATGCTTGCAAGACCACAAATGTAATCATAGCATATACATACAAATAGTCTCATCATAATCATCATCCAACACAAAGTGGTATCTTGTCATCATCTCGGAAATAGCGATACATGCAAGTCTCGAATACTTGCAACTACAACGTCATCCATCTAAACAAAGGTATACGCGAGAAGAGCTATCACTATGAGTGAGAGCAGAACTATGCACTACATGAGGCGGCGGTTACGAGTCCTCTCTCGCGCTAGCGTGAACCTCAAGTAACTAGCTTCTCCTTCTTGTCTGCTTTTGAAGCCTTTATGGCTGGCGCCCGAGAACCCATTCACTTGCGCCTGACACTCAGGCCACTCATTGTACACCCCTGAAGCCTTTCCTTTGTACACGACATAGCACTTCCATCTCGCCATCAAGAAACTAGGTACCTGTTAGAGATGCATGTTCATGAAGAGGATGTACAATCATATATATGCAACAAAATATACTAGAGCAACACAAAAAAGGAAAGGGTTAGCAACTAGATGCAACATACAGTACGCAAACTAATTAACTAGAGGTACGCAGGTCATCATCCGCAAACTAAAAAAGTAGCGTTACGCAAGTTCGGCAGGGACCATGGACATCACAAGGTTTCATCGCTACAAAAAGTATACAAGTTCAACCGACACATATCATCATCATCGGCATCATAAATCACTAGAAGTTCCATCCTTCCATATCATCGAGGATGGACCCTAGCTTCTTGAATGGCATGAGGTCTAGACGTTGCATTCCTATGCGAGTTCGGACGCCAGCTCATGATATAGGGCCGTGGTGGAACATCCCCTTCTCATCGACGACTTCTTTCATGATGATCATCGCAATGTCCCTTTGGATGAGAAAGAAGTCATCTCTAAGTTTATAATCCACTTCTCCATGAGATTCTAGCCAATTGTGGATATGATCATCATTTCTGCTTCTCATGCAAAGCTTTTGGTGATCCGTGTTGAACTGAATCATGAGATGGACGATGTAGAATCCATCCTTCTTGGTTGGTTTTGGGACATGGATGCAGGAGAAGTTAGTTTTATGCACGAAACCCATATTCTTGTTCCTTTGTTTCCTGATCTGCATGTGGCCACCTCTAATGCTGAAGCCTTGGAGAGCATCATCTAGAATATTCATTATGTGGGTGTAGTCTTTTTTCTCGTAGTCTCTGGAAGGGTCAAAATACACGGCGTGGGAGACTTGCGGGTAAAGAAAGATAAGGACGGCACGCCCATTGCTACGGGGAAATGACACCTCAAATTATTCCCCATATGAGAGAGAAGGAATGATTGAAATGTACGAAAGGGTTGTCCGGAACTGACTTACTTTGGATGATAAGGCACGAGGACAATTTCCCGGTCCTTATTCTGTACCATGAAGTTTTAGAGGTAGTCCCTACCAGTTTCACACTCTAAGTCACTGAGACTCAAGAAATACTCGTGCATGTAGTACGGATCTGCCACACAGATTTGCGAGACTTCTTCACTCTTCATGACGGAGCTCATATGTAGCGCAAAAAGGTGAACGATTGTAAAATCAAGCCGCCTTGTCAGAAACATCTCAAAGATATGGTCAAACCGCAGGAAGAACACCTCCACGGGCCATGTCTCGACGTAGCACTTCCCCTCAGGCACACGAGCCGCGTATGTCAGATATCCTGGATCCTTTGAGGCTAGTAGGCTTTTCTCAGTTGACAGCACATGGTCGTGCAGTCTCCTGAGATCCCCTGATAGTGCCTCCAGCGGTTTCGGCGGTAGCATTGGCTCCCCCGTGAGATGGAACATGGCCGCACCTTTCACGGGTACACGCTCTTCAGAATGCATCATCTGGCTACTATTTGCTCTGGCTTGTTTGGAGGCAGTTATCTTCCCTGAGCTCTTCCTCTTCTTTTTCTTGGGCACACCTTCCAGACCCTTCCTTAACCCCTGCCCCAGGGTTCCCGGGCTAAGCACTGTACGACCCTCGGCTAGTTGAGCCTGTGTTGAGGTGACATCTTCAGGCGTGTCTTGTGAGGAATTCATGAAGAGAGACTTTTTGCAATCCTTCCAACGACCTTCCTGCCCGGGCATATCATTCATATCCTCATTAGCATGCTGATAGCCCGATTCGTCATATGGTTGACTCATCAGATCTATGTCACAGTCATACGCGTTTGTATTGAGGAAACCCATAGGGTCGACCTCCGTCTCATCATCCATTCTCTGTTCTATAGGACCGATTACATCAGCCAGTACTATTGCACCCCCTTCATCACGTCGTCTGCCGCTCTCATGCGACACTACAGGAGCTGGTAATTGCGTAGGCGGGGTGGTGGTCTCTGCACATGCTTGTTGATGTGTGGTTATTGGTGTGCTCTCGGCCGGCTCCAGACGAATAAGATTCTTCGGCCATAGTAGCACCCAACCCTTGCAGCTTCCATTCTGCGGCGGGGTCTCATCGTCCTCTCCCACATGTTGTACTGGAGGAGGCAACGCATCATGCCTCAATTTCACACTGGACAAGCTAACCCTGAAGTGCCCAGCAGGGATAGGCTGGTTGTGGAACGTGGGTTTCAAGGGGTTCAATATCACCCCCTTTCCCACGTCGACCTTCTGGCCTTTTATCAAGTAGAGTATGGGTGCACAGGGTTTCTTCGCCCTACAAACACATATGTCTGTGGCGTAAAACATCCGAAAGGCAATGAAAATGGAATATTCTATATATATATATATATATATATATATATATATATATATATATATATATATATATATATATATATATATATATATATATATATATATATATGTTGGTGCGACATGTAATTACCGTGATGGCGTCGAGCTCAGCCAAAGACGAAGGCCCACCTAGCGCGCCAGAGACTGAGGACGGGCTGCTATGAGCGGGAGCGACCGCGAGAGGAGGCCCGGTTGTGTGAGAAAGTGATGGTGCAGTGTTGTTGTTGTTCAAGGAGTTGCTCCCGACGAAACTGGGCATCAGGAAATCATGTACCGTCTTGTCTGGATTTGCCTTCGTATAGTTGATGATAGCTGGAACCAAGTTAGCAGCGAAATCATTTCTACAGGCAGTTACAGCTGCATTGACTGCCTGCTGTAGCAACTCATTTGTCTCCTCGGCTATTTTTTCCGCGTCCTCAGCTGCTTTTTTCTCGACCGCAAGCTTCACCTTTGCGTCGATGTCCGCCTGACTAAACTTCTTTTTCTGCTTCTTGGCCTCTGGGCCCTCATTGTAAAACACCTTCCATGTGGCGCCGTCTCCAGCGTCGTGCACACGACCATATTGCGGCCGCTGGCCCAAAGGGAGTCCCTTAAGTTCGTTCAAGGCCCGGTTGAGAGGGGTGTCCCATTTGGGCCTCATCAGAGAAGCAGGGCTTCCGACTGCAAGCTAGTGATGCTTCTGCAGTAGTCTAATCAATTTCCTCGTGATCTGGTCTGTGTAAAAAACCTTTTTCTCCTTGTCCCACTTGTAGCAGGCCCTGATGAAGTCACGCTCCAAGGGGTTGGTGAACTTCACGAAGGGGTCTGGGAGACCCGCGGCTTCACGTTCCACATCCTCCTTATCCTATATGGGCCTTTTAACGAGGTAGCCACGGCTTCTGAGGTGATACTTCCCCATGTCCCTTTACTGAAGGCTCTTGAATTTCGCAGCCTTAGCCTTGGCTGCCTCGGTAGCACAAGTGTCCTTGAACTTTTCGAACTCCTCTTCTGTAAGTGTCGGATTTTCCTCCAGAATCTTGGACAGGGGTTCCTCAGCCTCAATAGCTCGTTTCACCCTCCCTTTCCAGGAGGCCAAATCATTGCTGAACATGCCCATGGCGTGATTGTTAATCTTTTTCATCTTCGGATCATCCCATGGTTGTTCTATGTTATCATCCAGGTCGAGGAACTTGAATCTCTTGTGCAACTTCGTTAGGAGCAACTGCGTCAAATGTTCTTTACTCCTTAAGTCATCATCGTTGATGCTCGCGCATTCCCGTAGGATGCATCCTACTTGGTTCCCATAGCACTTGCGAGGTTCTTCCGGCTCTAATGGCTCAAACTTGCCAGGTGCCATCTTTGTGATCACAAGTCATCCAATCCCTACTTTGTTAGGTTTTCGTATCCTCTGCTTCTTATGCTTCCTCTTTTCGGTAGCGGCATCGGCGTCGGTACCTTCCCCGCCGGTATCTTCCCCGCCGGTACCCTTCCCGCCGGTACCTTCCCCGCCGGTCTCGGCGCCGCCATCGGTGCCAGCGCCATTGGTGTTGATGTTGGCGTCAGTACCATCATCGAGGCTGACCTGCAAACCTTGCTTAGCAGTCAAATAGTCGAGGTAGTCTTGTTCACCCTCATAATCCATCTCGTCTGCATCTTGGTCAAAAGACCCAGTTTCTTCGTTGTTCGACATGTTTCCTATGATTAAGTGTCCTCGTTTATTTCTAAAAGTATGAAAAAAATGAGAAATGACATAAAAAAGAAATCTATGTGCCAGCACTCGATATGCCAACTATCTAGCACAAATCATGCCAAAATTCACGGCAAATTTCGGCATGACCTTTGCTAAAAATGGATATATCGAGCGCCTGAAATTCACCGGAACGGAAATGAATCAACATTCCGGTGTAACATAGGCCACTCAGATCATTTACCAAATGACATGTTCAAATTCCAAACATGACATGTCTAAAACATGACATATCCACATATCACATGTCCAGTTCAAATTTGCATATAAATTCAGCCTACCTAAATTTGCTTTAACAAGGGATATTGATTTGGACAATTGCTTAAATGCTGCCTTTTCTTTTAACTACAATTGCTTAACCGTAAATTTCTGTCCTATTTTAAAACCTAGCTAAATTCATAACTAAATAGATAACCTAATTAACCTACTGCCCTAACTAAAACCTAAGTAAATTAACCAAGAACCCTAGCTAGCAGAGAGGGGGGGAGGGGGGTTTACAGAGGGTGCAGGGGCGAGGAGGGGAGGAAGCAGAGG